>NC_092818.1:188719212-188969212 GCF_023375885.2 Dermacentor andersoni | reverse complement strand
GCCCTGTCGACAGTGTCATAGCAAAGTTGGCCGATCCCTAAACAGTGCGTAATGCGCGACGGCGTGGCACGCATGGTGAGGTTATCCGCGTGTTGCCGTATTTATTGATTTTGGCCACGGTGGCTGCATTTCGTTGGGGGTGAAATGCGAAAACACCCGTATGCTTAGATTTAGGTGCACGTTAAAGAACCACAAGTGGTCCAAATTTCCAGAGTCCCCGGCTACGGCGTGCCTCATAATCAGAAAGTATTTCTGGCACGTAAAACCCCATAATAAATTTATTTATTTATTTATTTATTTATTTATTTATTTATTTATTTATTTATTTGAAGTAAATATTGCGGTAACTTCCTGGGCACGTGAAAGAAGAAAAACGCTCGTATACTTGAAACGTTTCATGTCGAAAGAAGTTCACCGGCTCTGTATGGAACATCAGTGCACAGCTAGTGACCCGCCGAGAGCACAGAATTCGACACATATTCTGTTACTTGCTAATTGCGGATGCAGCAGAGTGGCAGATAAACCTTTATAACATCAGACTCAGCCACACTTCGGCGATCCTGTGCAGAATTGTGGTCAGGCTTGGAGGCGTAAAGCGGGCGACCTCGAGCTCAGTGGCAAAACAACTTCGTCATCAACTTGTCTCACGATTAGAACAAAATGCAAGATCACCCTTCCAGGTTATTGAAAGCCAAAACGTGGCAGGAAGATCAGGTCATATTGGTCATCGGGGAAACGACCGAAGCGTGAGACTTTCAATAAATATGAAGACACCACGAGAAGCACACGTTCGTATGTGGTGAAACTTATGAGATTCCTAACTCGGTAGAGGTCTAGGAACTAACTTTTATGGAAAGTTGAGATGCGAAAAGATAGGAGTGCCTCTTCGTGATCTTCGTCACGGAGCCTCAGCCGAATCGATCAAGCGGTAGATTACAGGTTGCCAAGACCATGAGGGGCAAAAGCATAGAATTTTAACTGGTCTTCATTTTTTATTCGCTATAGAAAAAAAAATCCTAATGTGAATATAAACTTGCCATTTTCTGCGACATTTTTCCGCCAATTCATATAATGTCGTAAACTACTACACGAAAGATTAGTCACCCGCATGACTGTCAAGAGCGTAAATTACTCAGATATTTTTTATTGTCATGTATTACAATACTTAGGACCCTTTCTTTTAATATTTCCTGTAGGAATCACCATATTGACGAGTCTATCACCATATTGACGAGTCTTTACTACCACAAACCGTGCTGATATAACATCCTACTTTTAGTGTATTTGACAAAGAGAAATAACCTAACTGGTGATCCTAATCCAGTTTTTACATGCCAAATAAAGTGCTAGACTAGCTAAAGCATTCAACTTAGACTAATTAAAATTGCAGTCGTTATTACGGGCTCGATGTTCAGAAGGAAAGCCCTAACTATTAGGTGCAATGTACTATCGAAATAGATGAATGTTAGTGCGCGCAGCCAAGAAAATCAAAGAAGGAAATACGATAAACACGCTAAACACGTCCAATCACCAGAAAAAAAAAGCTTGATGCATAAACTGTGATTTAAAGCACGAAGCGAGACTACAGGTAAACAAAGACAAAGGACATTGTGTAGCGATGCGTTTCTTTATAGCACAAGCAATCCGGCCGTTTGAGAATGATTACACGGTTATGGCAGCAACAGACTTTATTTCGTTTGATTTTTGCGCATTCAGAGATTACTCTATTGAACATGTACCGATTCTGGTTTTTCCATTGATGAACTTATGGTTTTGAAAATCGTTTATCCAGCCACAATGCACCGAAAAGATGCCAGGAGAAACATTCTCTAACAAATACAAGGATTCTGAAGAATCGTGCACATAGCACCTGTTGAAATGAACCATTCTGTCTACAGGAAACAATATACGAGATGAGACAAACGGTCAACGATACAGGTTCATTTTAGCACGGAAAACAAAATAAAAAATTTAAATCTCACTCTTTTCATTTCATGTGAAACTGTGGTGGTAGAAGGTAGCCAAGCTGCGCCTGAATACCGTGCTCGTCGTCGACGTGGCGTGGAAGAGCAAGCGTTCACCATCCGGCGAATTAGGTACACGCTTCGAGATGAGCGAGCAGCGGCTGGTCTTCCGCGCCCCAGTTCTGCTGGACTCATCTCACCTTGCGACCCCGCGCAAAGCAAAGATGTCTCATTTATTAGCAGTGTTCTCGATCAATTACTTCCACGAGGGCATAGCTTTCAGCTCACGCGCGTGAGTAAGTCAAAAATAAGTGGCCGGGACCAGAGAAACTTGTTCATTATACGATACGCGTGTCCCCCGCTTTATTATACGTCAGTGCGTTCATAAGATGGGCAGCAAGGACGTTCCCCGAGAACCCGAGGAAAGCCCGCTGCTTTAAGAGGCACATCACTCGATTTTACGTCACACAAAGCGATAATCAAAGCGATCAATCAAGGTTGCGGCCTCGTTTGTGTTTTACTTCGTCACTGTGCAATTTTCGTCTAACGGCGCTGTGAGGGGTCATGGCGGACGCGATCAGAGCAAATGTAGGTAAATCAACTAGACGGACTCCAGGTTTGCTACCCTACAATGAGTAAAGAGGATTATAAAAAGAAAAAGAGGGAGGGAGAGTGTGAGCAGTGCACGCAGACAACCCGATGGTTAGCAAGACTATAACGGCATCACTGAGAGCCACGCTAGAAAGTAAGGGCGTCGCCTCACAACTGAGTTTTCCATAACACAATCGCTCGCTCGGCAGCAAGCTCCACGCGAGCCTGATGTGCGGGCTGTTAGCGCCGCCCCCTTTCGACCTCTATCCCGCCAGTTCCCATGTGCAAACCGTACGTCAGTCGGCGCCATTGAGGCAACGCTCACAGCTGAGTGAGTCGGCGCAACTCGCTTCCTGTGTACGATTCTCTCGCACCCTAGTGTACGAGCGTGGAAATTTCTGAATTTATCACAAAGCTACACTTGCGAAAACTATTGTTTGAAAGTCAGGCTAACTTGAGTACATAGGGGTATCTATGCCTCCCTTTCGTCCGTCAGCTGGTGCTAAATATGATGATGAGGATGATGATGACGTCTTATGTTTAGGTCCAAAGAGCGCCAAACGCTGTTGTACTGCCCTCAATGATGCAATTAATGACAAATGGCATCGTGGTTGGCTATTACAATGCAACGTGGCTGTATATGGGACCCTAAAATAGTAGTAAAATAAATATATATATATATATATATATATATATATATATATATATATATATAATAAAATGGTCACAATGCCTTGTCATATGTGCTATGAATCGAAAAGATATGCTCTGATGGAATAAGATACTAAAATATATAGATTTCACTAGAACTACTGCCTCAACGAGGCCTTTAAATGCAAGGGCATGTAGGCACGTGCTCTATAAAATGCTACTATCGCAGTAGCAGCCTCTGGCAAGGTGCTGTGCTACTAAATCCTTGGGCCTGTAACTTGCAATGAATTAACAACTTGCAGAAAGTTAAAGAGTGATTTTCTGTCAGAAAACGGGTCAGCACCAAGCAACATGGCCGGATGAAAAAGAATATTCTGTTGGTAGGCTAAAGGGAAGTGTTTTTTTCTTTAAGTTTCCATTTCTCTACACTCCAGCAAGACACAAAGGACGGTTAGTGTCTAGCCACATCTGAGCAAATGGGAGGTTCACTACGGGTAAACAGATAAGAGTGTGTGCCATACGTATGACCTATCTTAAGGCAGCATAAAAATAACTCTATTTGCCGTATTTTTGTTATTGGTGGCAAATTTCCTAAATGTGGCTTGATTAAATTAAGTTTACTGGAGGTTTCGGTGTGCCACTTCTGTTGCCAATGCCTTATAAGTTTTTTGCTCAAAAATGGCTTTACGTCTGTGGCTGGCATACCTACGGAAGAGTTACCAGCTTTCGTTGCAATGGATGCACATGGCGATTTCATTTGCAAGCATGTTGTCCTCAATGCCCTGAGACCAGACACCCCACATACTGTGACGTGTTGATTAGATGCATATGCTGTGCACAGGAGTGAATGTAGCTCGTTGAGAACAGGATTGTTGTGTTTCTGGAGTGACACTAGAGATTTTACGACACTAAGAGAGCCTGTGACTATAATAGCATGTTGCACTTTTGTATTCTATATATGTGTAACAGGTGTCAGTAAAGCATATGCTTCAGCAGAGAAGATGCTTGTTTCCGGATGCAGGACGTTAGATACTGAAAATGATGGGCCAACGGCTGCATACGAAACGCCGGCGTGCGACTTTGAGGCATCTGTGTAAAACACCTGGCAAGAGTACTTCGACTGAAGTTCAAGAGAGTGCATTTGAATGTGTACCCGGGGAATGAATGAATGAATGTTTTATGTTTTATGGCGCAAGGGCCAAGTATGGCCAAAGAGCGCCATGTCTGTGTTTATGAGTGTGCTGTGTAATCATGAGTTCTATGAAGTTGGTGTGACGTGGCTGTAGAGGGGCCTTAAAAATGGTCGCGCTAAAGTGCGTAAAATCTGTATAAAAAAATTATGGCAATGACTTATGACGTGTACTATCAACATTAAGACACATTTAAAAAGGATGATACGATGTCTAAAAATATATCAGGTTATATAAGATATGCTAGAGCACTACTGCCTCCTTAGAGCCCTTGAAGCACAAGGGCCTGGAGGCATGTGCTATTCGAAACAATTATCGCAGCGGCATCCTCTGGAACGAGGATGCTCTACGAATTTAATGGGCTTATAACGTGTAGAACTACATCCTTTAAGAAGTCCAGGACTGCCTTGGTGTTAAAAAGCGGTTCCTTACCAAGAAACATAGCCGGGTGTAGAGGGATGTAATTACGGTATGCTAGCGGAAAATGTTTCTTTCTTTCAGGTTCGGCTTTCCGACACTCCAAGAGGACATGGAGGACTGTCAGCCTCTCACCGCATCTACCACAGGTTGGAGGATCGTTTCCCGTGAGTAAAAAGTTATGGGTCCCAAGTGTGTGTCCTATTCTGAGGCGACAGAATAGGACATCTGTTCGCCGAGATTTTGTTGGGGAGGGCCAAAAACCTAACTGGGGCTTTATAACGTGCAGTTTGCTATTTGTTTGCGCGTCCCACGTGCACTGCCAGTGATTTCGCAGTTTATTTCGTAAGGCCTCAGGTCTGCGACAGGCACATCAGCGGTAGGGTTAACAGCTTGCGATGTGATTGACCTGGCCATCTCGTCCGCGAGAACGTTACCTTCGATTCCCCTATGGCCAGGGACCCAGCATATAGTGATATTCTGGTTAGATGAGTACGCTTTACATAATACCGAATACAGTTAATTGAATACGGGATTTTTATGTTTGTAGAGTGACATTAAGGCCTTCACGACGCTTAGAGAGTCTGTATAGATCGCTGCTTTTGAAAGTTTTGATCTTCTTATATGCTTCACGGCAGAGAGTAATGCGTAGGCCTCAGCCGTAAAGATGCTTGTTTCGGGATGCAGTACATCGGATTCCGAGAAGGATGGACCGACGGCTGCATAGGATACCCCGGCACTTGACTTCGAAGCGTCTGTGTAGAACTCTGCGCAGGAGTGCTTGTACTGTAGTTCTAGGAAATGCATTCTGATTTCGGCCTCAGGAGCGTGCTTTGTAACTTTTATAAAGGATATGTCACATTGTATCACCTGCCACTCCCAGGGAGGTAAGAGCTTGATTGTGTGCATTAAGCGATGCTCGAGGAATGGGACATGCATTTCATTGCTCAGCTCCTTCACACGCAGCGAAAAAGGCTGTCTTATGGAGGGACGGTTGCTGAAAAGTGTAGCGCACGTCATATCGGTAACGGTATCAAAACATGGATGTTCAGGATTAAAGCGTACTTTAAGGAAATATGTAACGCTGATGTATGATCTCTGTAGGTGGAGAGACCATTCATTGGATTCGGCATATAAGCTTTCAATCGGGCTTGTTCTGAAAGCGCCCGTGGCTAAGCGGATACCTAGATGGTGAACAGCATCTAGCATCTTTAGCGCGCTCGGGGCGGCAGAGTTATATACCACGGCACCATAATCTAATCGTGACAGGATGAGGCTCTTATAGAGATTCATTAGGCACTTCCTGTCACTACCCCTCGTAGTCTGGGATAGAAGTTTCATTAGGCTCATTGTTTTTAGACACTTTTCTTTAAGATGTTTAATGTGTGGGACGAATGTGAATCTATTGTCAAGTATAACACCTAGAAATTTGTGCTCTTTGTTTACAGGTATCTGTTGTCCACACATTTCCAAGCAAAGATCCGGAACCAGGCCTCTCTTCCTTGTAAACAGCACACAAGAACTCTTTTGAGGATTGATTTTAAAACCATTTTTCTCCGCCCACCCTGACACCTTGTTCAAACCATGCTGTACCTGTCTCTCGCATACTGCGAGGTTACAGGATTTGAAGCCTATTTGGATGTCGTCCACATATACGGAATACAAAATGGCCGGTGGTAAGGTAGCACGAAGCATTGTCATCTTAACAATAAAGAGTGTGCAACTGAGCACGCCTCCCTGGGGTACACCAGTTTCTTGTGTAAAAGGACGTGACAGCACATTGCCAACTTTCACCCGGAAGGTACGATTGGATAAGTAGCTTTTTATTACGTTGAGCATATTACCATGAATGCCCATTTCCGATAAGTCTCGCAAGATCCCGTATCGCCACGTCGTGTCATACGCCTTTTCCATATCGAGAAATATCGAGAGGAAGAACTGTTTATGTATAAATGCATCCCGGATATTTCCTTCAATACGTACAAGATGGTCGGTGGTGGAGCGCCCTTCTCGGAAGCCACACTGATAGGGATCAAGCATTTTGTTCTGTTCAAAGAAATGGATCAATCGCCGATTTATCATTTTTTCAAATACCTTACACATGCAACTTGTGAGGGCTATCGGGCGGTAGCTTGCCATTGAGGAAGGATCTTTGCCTTGTTTTAAAACAGGGACCACAATGGCTTTTTCCATGCGGTCGGAAGGTACCCTGCGTCCCAGATAGTGTTGAAAAGTGTAAGTAGTGTAATTTGCGTGTCATTGTGTAAGTTTTACAGCATTTCGTACATGATTCTATCACATCCTGGTGCGGAGCTCTTGCATGCGCTCAAGGCAGCTCTCAATTCGGCAATACCGAAAGGACGGTTGTAAGGCTCATTCTGTCGCCTTTTTCTTGTTAATGGCTTACGTTCTTCTATTTGTTTATGTATGAGAAAAGATTGCGAATAATTGTTTGAACTTGACACGCTCTGAAATTGCTCCGCAAGTGAGTCTGCCTGATCTTGCAGTGTATCGCCCTGTTTATTTACCAGAGGGAGTGAATATGTTTGTCGCCCTCTAATTCTATTTACCCTGTTCCAGACTTTGGCCTCGTCTGTAAACGAGTTAATGCTCGATAAATACTTCTGCCAGCTTTCTCTTCTGGCCAGTCGGCGGGTTCTCCTGCCTTGAGATTTTACTTGCTTAAAGTTGACTAGATTCTCTGCAGTGGGAGAAGCGCGTAGCAACCCCCCCGCTTTGTTTTGCTTCTTACGAGCGACCCTACAATCGTCGTTCCACCACGGGACCCGCCGTTTACATGCCAAGCCATTTACTTCTGATATGCATTTAGATGCAATATCTATAATGAAGGCTGTGAGATACTACACAGCAGCATCAATTCCTAAAGAAGACATGTCATTCCCTGAGATACTAGTTAAGTTTCGGAACTTCTCCCAGTCGGCTGTATCGATCTTCCACCTAGGAGCCTGTGGTAGACATTCTTTTTCTTTGTGTGTTTTTAGCAGCATGGGGAAGTGGTCGCTCCCGTAAGGATTGTTGGTCACTTCCCATTCGAGTTCAGGCAGTATACAAGGGGAAACTAGGCTGAGGTCAATTGAAGAAAATGTTCTGTTTGCGAGAGAATAATATGTGGGCGTCTTTTTATTCAGCAGACACGCACCGGACGAAAAAAGGAACTGTTCAACGAGACGACCTCGCGCATCGATACGAGAGTCTCCCCACAGGCTGCTGTGCGCATTGAGATCGCCAAGAACAACATAAGGTTTTGGCAATTGATCTATCAAGGACTGAAATTCATGTTTGTTTAGTTGGTAATGCGGGGGTATGTAAAGCGAGCAAATGGTGATGAGTTTGTTTAATAGGACAGCTCGAACCGCCACTGCTTCAAGGGGCGTTTGTAGCTGTAAAGGTTGACACGCTATACTTCTATGAGTGACTATGGCAACACCGCCCGATGATGCAACGACATCATCGCGATCTTTGCGAAAAGTTAGATACTGTCGAAGAAAGTTTGTGTGTTTGTTTTTTAGGTGTGTTTCCTGTAAACACAGCACTTTTGGATTGTGTTTTTGTATAAGTTCCTGCACATCATCAAGGTTTCTGAGAAGACCTCTGACGTTCCATTGAATTATTTGTGCATCCATATAGGGAGTTTATAGGTGCTGTGTGTACAGAAACAGAAGTAGTGATTATGGAAATTACAGTGATTAAATTACAGAGCCCTTTCGAGGCCCTGTAACGGGAGTTTTGCCCTTTCTAGAGCGTTCGAGCGAGCCTCGCCGCTCCTTAGGCGCTTGGTGCGCCTTGAGGACAGGTGTTGTGTCCATTGGCTCTTGTGAGGCGCCGGACACGTGCTCCTGCGAGCGAGAGGTTTTCAGGGGGAGTCCCGCCTTGGAGGGCAAGACCCCTGCGCCCACCAGCCCGGAGGTCGATGGGGCTCCCTGAGGAATTTGGCTACGCCGGCCGTTGCCAGCGCTGGGAGGGACCTGGGAGGTTGAGGCAGCCTCGGCTGCGCCCACCTGCCGGGTCGATGGTCCCTTCTCCTCGGTTGACGGAGCAGCGCTAGCTGCAACCGCCGCGGGGGCAGATGGCGTGACTGCCGACTCACTGCTTGTGGGTCGGACAGCCGCCGGAGCCCGTTGTGACGCTGCCCCCTGACGCGCCACTTCGGCAAAGCTTTTCTTTGGCAGGTATGCTACCCGCCTCCGTGCCTCTTTGAACGATATATTCTCTTTTACTCTTATGGTTACGATTTCTTTTTCCTTCTTCCAGGAGGGGCACGACCGCGAGTACGCGGCGTGATCCCCATCACAGTTTACACAGTGTAGAGAGTTCTTACATGCTTCAGTGGCGTGTTCAAGGGCACTGCATTTCGCACATGTTTGGCGGCCTCGGCAGCTCTGTGAGCTGTGGCCAACACGCTGGCATTTGAAACATCTCAAGGGATTTGGCACATACGGTCTTACACGAAGCTTGATGTACCCGGCCTCGATTGACTCGGGCAGGACACTTGAATTTACGGTGAGTATTAGGTGTTTGGTCGCAATTTCTTTACCGTCTCGCCTCATCTAGATTCTTTTGACATTTATGACATTTTGTTCACTGAAGCCCTCCAAGAGTTCAGCCTCAGTGAGCTCCAGCTAATCATCGTCCGAGACAACGCCGCGGGTGGTATTCATCGTGCGGTGCGGGATTACTACTACTTGGGTCTCCCCAAATGATACTAGTTTAGGCAGTTTCTCAAATTGTTTCAGATCGCGGAGCTCCAAGAGGAGGTCACCGCTAGCCATCCTCGACGCCTTATAACCTGGGCCAAAAACTTCGGTAAGGGTCTTAGAAACAAGGAATGGTGAGATTGTTCGAACTGGTTTAGCTGGTTTTTCAGAGTGGATCACGTGAAAACGAGGGAAGGATTCTTTTTGTCGACCAAAAAACTGGAATACATCATCGGTGCGCCCTCTTTTCTGAGGGCGATCAGGAAGCGGAGGGAAAGAGGTTGCCATAAAGGGATGGAAGTTTCGGCAATAACGCCAGCCGCCCACCGTGGAGTCCTACAAGGGGACGCTACAGGGACTGTAAGAACAGGTCCTGCAAACGCCAGCTGTACGTTATCACTATAACCAAATATGAGATAACCTAGGTTGGTTATTCACACAAGGTTAACCCTTGCTGCCTGGAAAATTGGAAGTGAGCGGAAGCTAGGAGAAGACAGGAAAGATGGAAAGTAAGAGAAAGACGAAGGTTGGAGGGAGAGCGAGAGACAGGAAAAGGCAACTACCGATTTCCCCCGGTTGGGTCAGTCCGGGGGTGCCGTCTACGTGAAGCAGAGGCCAAAGAGGTGTGTTGCCTCCGCCGGGGGGCCTTAAAGGTCCAAACACCCGGCATTGGCTCAACCCCCACGATCCCCTTTTCCCCGGACACGGCTAAGCCGCGCACGGCTACACGCGGGAGGGTCCAACCCTCGCGTGCTCGGGTACGTGGTGTCGCAACACACCAAACGCCTGCTGACGCAGACGCCCCTGCTTTGTTCTTTGTTCTTTGTTATTTCAACAAATGATGTGTCACAATTAACGAGCTGCCATTGCCACGGTGGCAATGGCTGCTCTTTAGTTGTGACAAGAGCCTTTAGAGGATTATTTTCAAAAAGTGAAACACCCACTTCTTGACTAAGTTTCCGTACACGCAGTGAGAACGGTTCTCTAACTGCCGGTCGATTATTAAATAAAGTTGCAGATGTTATATTGTTTACACTTGCTTAAGAGCGATGTTCGCGGTCTGCATTTACCTTAAGAAAGTACATGAAACTTGAGTACGGCCTCTGAAGATGAAGCGCCCACACATTTAGTTCAACTTAGAGACTCTCCACAGGACTTGTCCTGAAGGCACTGGTTACCAGGCGGATACCTTCGTAGTGGACAAGATCCAGCCTCTTTAACGCGCTAGGAGTAGCCAACTGATAAATTATGGCCCCGTAATCTAAGCGTGTTCGAAAGAGGCTCTCGTAAATGTTCATTATGGACTTCCTATCACTACCCCACTTTGTGTGACAGAATTTTAGGAATGTTCATGGTTTTTAGGCATTCGTTTCTAAGGCACTTATGCTTGAAATAAAGGTTAATTTCGTGTCTAACATTATTCCTAGAAATGTGTGTTCTATGCTCATAGGTATGTGCTGCCCCTGAAGTTCTACATCAGGATTGGCTCTGAGGCCTCTCTTTTGTGTGAAAATAACGCAGGTTCTCTTGTTGGCATTGAGCTTAAAACCATTTTCATCGGCCCACTTTGACACCTTCTTTTGACAAAGCTGTAACTCTCGCTGAATGTATATGAATTAAATCCAATCTGAACATCATCAACGTATACCGAATAAAATATACTACGCAATATTCATGAACGCAAGGAATTTATTTTTATGATAAAGAGTGTCCAGTTAAGCACGCGACATAGCGGTAGCCCAGTTTCCTGTATAAATGGTATCAAGGGAACATTACCGATTCTAACACAGAATGTGCGATTTGATAAATAACTTTCGATTACATTAAGCATTAAGCATGCTTTCTAAAAACTGGACAATCGGCCGCTTTCTGTGCAGGTTCTGCTGGAACACCGCCCCCATCACCCTTCGGCCCATAAAGCGGTGAAGGCGCTTTTGTGCTTCTTAAGGACGACGGGCTTGTGCGACCATCTGTGACTATTAATGCAATTTCCGTAAGACCACACGCGTCAGCGAAATCACCGCAATTTCCCTCTTTCCTTCCCTCCTCTTTCTCCCTGTGATCTTTGTTTTCCCTTTTCCCATTCCCCCGGTGTAGGGTAGCCAACCGGACGTTATACTGGTTAACCTCCCTGCCTTCTATTTTTCTCTTTCCTCCTTATTGTGTCTTGGACCCAGCACGTCGGTAAGAGCATTCGCAACAGTGAATGGTGAAAGCATTCTTACTGTTTTTTCGGGGCATTGACTATGTATCACGTGGTAGTCCAGGAAGGATTCCTTGCATTGGGCAACAAATTTGAAAGTTTATTCGGTGCGCCTTCTTTCCGAAAGAGGGCGATAAGTCAGTCGGGGAAAGGTACTTAAGGTCATCAATACCTTATTTTATTTTAGTAACTACGCCAGCCACCCACCACCGAGCCAAACGAGGGGACGCTGCGAGACACGAAGGAAACGCAGACGCCAGCTGTACGTAGCTACTCTAACGTAACATAACATATCCTAGATTGGATAGACTACATCAGGTTAACCCTTGCTGCCTGGAAATTGGAAGTAAGAGGAAGAGAGAAGGATACAGGAAAGATTGGAAGTCAGAAAGACGAAGATCAGAGAGATAGACAGGAAAGCGCAACTACCGATTTTCCCTGGATGAGTCACTCCGGGCGTGCCGTCTACGTGAAGCCGAGGCCATAGAGGTACGTTGCCGCCGCCGAGAGGCTGTAAAGGTCCAAACACCGGGCATTAACTCAACCCCCAGTATCCCATTTTCTTCGGACACGGCTAAGACGCGCGTGGTTAAACGCGGGTTGGTCCAGCCCTCACGTGCTCGGGTACGTGGTGTCGCAACACACCAAACGCTTCTGACGCAGACGCCCCTGAGGGAGCTAAAAATGTTATCAAAGATCGAATACCAAAAGGCCCAACACAAAGCAGCACTTATTTTGATCCCTTTTGGATGCGCTAGTCATGTCGCGTCACTGCGGCTTTTAACCTAAAAGAAAGCAAGGTGAGTGCTGCGGAAACATTTACTTTTCTTCCACCAGCATAGCTGTAGCAACATTGATAGGAAAAATATATAGGGATGGACATCGTTACTGATTCTTAAAAACTGCAAATGCCCCTGCGTACATCATCGTATTATTATTTTGTTATCGCTACAGCTATAAAGTTACGAGGGCCTACCCGGCAACATTGACACGCGGCGTAGCTGTGGTGTACACGAACGTTTGCGCCTTCTGCTACAACAGTCATGGTTACTTCCTTGACGGCGCACAAATTGCGGAAAAATGGCAGTTCATGCCCCCAACGCTGCTTATCGAGCCGAAACAGTGGCGAAAAAGGCTCTATTGAGGAAGTTTTTTAAAGCGAAGCTGCGGAAGGGACGAGTAAAAAACAAGGCACTATGTAACAAACTGCGCCGAGAGAGCAACCCCGAATGAAACTTAGCACAGTGGAACGGGAAGGCTCATGATGATAAATGGTACGTGATCGTCCTTGCGCAAGCACGCGCACACACACACACACACACACATATATATATATATATATATATATATATATATATATATATATATATACACACACACACACACACACACACACACACACACACACCAAGGGTGTCTACATGATCTGTCTGTGATTGCTAATTATATTTTCGGGAAACTCTTAGTACTAGAGGTTCGCGGTCAGTGGTGTCATGTAGAGAAACTACGAAAACAATTTTCGTGTATTCTAATTGTATCTTCTTTTCTTTTGCTGCAGCTCTTGAAGAATTAGCAGCTATCGCAACTTCACAAAAGAGCTCAGTGCGCGGTTGCGTATGCTGAAATGAAATAAGTGATCGCTATCTAAATTAAGGGACTTCGAACGAAAGTATGAACCGAATCCACTGGGCATAATGAGAGTTAAGGCGTAGTTTATTAGTTTGCCTCGGGGAAACTAGGTTGAACCAGACGCTCGAAACGCTAGCTGCGTGTGCTTGTCACTTGTGCATAGTGCGTGCGTGCGAGGGTGCTCATGTAAACGTGTATTGTAATGTTCCAGTTAAGATCGTTCCGAACTGTTAGATGCACGGGTTTGGGAAACCTAACTGGAATGCCAACGTATTTCTTAGAAAATGTTAAAGCCACCTTCTCGAAAGTAGCGCTATTCTTCCGATTTTTTTACTAAGGATACACGACTACACTTTACTCGCTGGCTTCAATTTTGCCATTACGACTGCCCTAAAGAGAATAACTAAACAGTTTATGTCCACATTTGACGTAATTAGTGAAATTAGTCTAAATTTTTCTGGCTGTTAATGTCCGCCCAGCCACGTAGTCTATCTGCAAACATGGCAGGGGCTCAGATATAAGTTTCTTATAAAAAAAAAGTGTTCCGCATAAAAATAAACACCTGGTATATGATTTAAACTGCGCATCATTAAGTCCCGAATACAGAATAGCTGCAGCATGATGATTCTTTTTTATGTGCAGCAGAGGCATTATAAAAAAATTATGTGTTTTCATTTTATATACGTATATGTAGCGCAGACCGAAATGCAGATAGATGGCTAAGGTGGCTTCGCCTTTGCCTCAGGGAATGCGTTCCGTCCGGATAGATAAGGCTGTGGACGATTTCAGCAACAACCTGTTATAAGGACGGTGCAGAAGATGCAAATACAGCAGTGCTTACTGCCGTAAGGAACGCCTGGCGGAATTTCAAGAAAAAAAAGTAAGAAACTCCCTTTCTCATGTCAGGAAGTTGACAAACATGCTTGCCACGCCTCAGCCCTCCTTCCATGCGTACGTGATCCACACTGAATGCACAACAGTTCCTGAGGGTATGGACTGCGGAATGTTCCATGATAAAAAATAAATAAAGAGCGTGGCGACGATAGTGGTTTCCTAAGAGCCCTTCTTTGGCATTTTATTTTTGCGCATTAGGCTGTGTAGCTTATTGCGACACGTAGTTTATGGGCTTTGTCTGGAGATGTCCGGTTCGTGCACTAGTCACTACACGAGAGGGAGCCTTAAATTAGTAACGGATTATGCTTTAGGAAACGTCCACACAGGCTGGACACGCATCAGTTGTCACAAGAAGGTACGCCACAGAATGGCTGCTCTTTCCATCTCTGTTAATATCTGGACAGCGAGATCACTGAAGTACGGCCAGTGCATGCCAGACTAATGTCCTACGTGACTGCTAGTTTCAGCATTTTCATGAATTATTCAAGCCTAACTGAGGTCTACAGCCAAAGTTGTCGCTTTCTGCTTCTATGGTATACTTCTTTTTTTTTTCTCGCGGGCCGCTTGCCAGTAATCCTCTCCCCCCTCCCCATTAAGCAGCGAGGCGAAAGGGCGGGACAGCCGAAAAATATAAACAGTGTTATTATACGTGCGGTCACGGTCGTACACCAACAAAGCTGGGACACGTGCCACCTAGCGGGGTTATCATGCAAAACTGTGTAAATGTGACGGCTTCCTTCTGCTTTATCAATGGTGCCCTTCCCCGATCCTGGCCGAAACAGAGAAAGCGAGCGTTTGATCGCAAGCTCTCCTCAAGTTTTTATGTTCTCTTTCCGTCTCTGCGTGTCGTAACCTTGCCAAGTGAGAATAAAAAGGATGCCTCCTTTTCGGTCGCGCATAGCAGTTTCGCGTGACTCTCCGTTGAGAGCCGACGGGCAGCAGTTTGGACCGGCTTCCTGTTGGCAGCAATCACTATGAGACCCGCCTTGCCCCTCTCTGTCGATATTGGCAGGCGCTCATTACTGCCGCTGCTCTGCACTGCCTTCGTTCTGGCATGCATCACAAGCCGGCGGTTGTTCGCCCATGCAACAGCAACCTGCAATGCAGTCGTTCGCACGGAAAAGGGCTTGATACGTGGCAGATGTTTGAGCATCAGCGGCAAGAGCGTGGAAGCGTACTTGGGCATACCATACGCCGTGCCACCAGTAGGCTCTCTGCGGTTCAGGAGGCCAGAACCAGCTATTCGATGGAGGGGAATCCTGGACGCCACACAAATGCCGAAGCCCTGTTGGCAGCTACCACTGAGGTTCCTGCCGAACTTGACCGTCGACTACTCCCATATGGCGTCCGAGGATTGCCTCTACCTCAATGTATGGAAGCCCGCCGGCCCCTGCTCCTCGCAAAATGCTGCATGTTCGAGGAAGCGCCCGGTTGTGGTTTTCATACACGGCGGCGCCTTCCAGTGGGGCGACTCATCTCTGTTCGTGTACAACCCGTCGAACTTCGTCGCTCTCGCTGATGTCGTTTTTGTCTCGTTCAACTACCGCGTCGGCATCTTTGGGTTTCTTGATTCCAAGGCGGCTGGTATCCAGGGGAACATAGGCCTGTGGGATCAGAATCTTGTGCTCAAGTGGATCAGAAGGAACATTGATCGGTTCGGTGGTGATCCCGACGAGGTCACTCTACTAGGCCAGAGCGCCGGCGGTATATCCGCGGCCCTGCACTCACTGTCCCCGTACAGTCACGGCCTCTTCAAGAGACTGGTGCTGCAAAGCGGCACCCCACTCTCCCTGATCCTCGGCATTGCATTCGGGGGCAGAGCCAAAATTATCCTCACCGCTTTGGCAATGAACTGCTACGACAAACATAAAAAGCTTGAAGACCAGGGCAAGGCTATTGCCACCTGCCTGCGGAAAATGGAGGCACCAGCGATATTCGCGAAGCTCGATTCCCTCGACATGACACAACAGATGTTTCCGCCGTCAGAAAACGACGATTTCATCCCGGGCAAGGTGCTATCCGCAGACACTTGGAAGCACTTGGCCGCCAAAGAAATCCTTCTCGGGTCAGTGGCTGATGAGGGCACTGTGTTTTACAACCTGCTCAAGGAATCGATTCCCATCTTCAGCAAGCTGCTCTACAGTGATTATCGCACTCTAGTCTCCTTTTTAATGTCGGAGATGTTCAACATCGACACTGTGGACGGCGAGAAGCTCGTGAAAGGCTACTTCGGCGACACAACTGAACAACCTTCTGAGAAACAACTGGCTGCCACCATAAGCAGGATGCTTGGCGACGCAGTGTTCACTTGTCCAACCGTCTTTTTCGGGCAAATAGCTGCCGAACAGGGTATTCACACCTACAGGTACCTGTTCAACTACCGGGCAACCCACAGCCTCTGGCCCAAATGGATGGGAGTGGCTCACGCGGAGGACATTGCTTACACCCTAGGATCACTGCCCTTCTTCAAAGATGGAAAGCTGCTAGCACAGCACCTGGGGCCAAATGCCGTCAAATATGCCGACCGCCTCCATTACACGCCGGAAGAAGAGATCTTCATGAAGAACATCGTCCAGATCTGGTCCTCGTTTGTGAAAACAGGGTAAGTGCACCCAGAAAACGTGCAAATACAACGCGGTGGTCATTGGTAATTCAATCTAAGGCGGTAATGACGGTGTTGCATAAAACGATAAAGGTTTTCTTTCCACAGGGAAAATGGTAAAGGCTTGTTTCTAAGCTGTGTTAGAAGATTGCGCGTATAATAAGAAAATTGTACTCGTACAATTGCAAATTGAACTATGACTCACTGTCAAAATGTTGTATTACGTCGAAAATAGAGCACATTTTTGGTCGCACCTTATGAAGTTAGCTTGTCATAATCGCTGGTTTTTAATTACATTATGTTTATTGCAGAAAACCTGTGCTGCCTCCGCCTGTTGTCGAATGGCCTGAATACACCCTCGAGAATCCCAACGTAATTCACATAGAGTTGAACAAGTACACCAAGAAACGAGATAATTTTCAAAATAGATGCAGTCTGTGGAAGCCTATCCTGCTAGGAACGTAAGTAACCTTGCATTTGCAGTAATTATGATAGCCCATATGACATATCGCTTTTTCCGCATGTATTTGTGGCAACGAAAAAAAAAAACTCCTATGAAACCAACCTTTTGTTCCGCTCGTTCGAGACGAAAGGCCAGAAAGCTTTTTGCATTAAGACTATATATTCGAGCAGATTGCCTAGATCCGCAAACTGCAGCTGATCAAAAAAGAAATGGCAAAACCAGTCATAAGCTAATATTTTAAACCAGCGTTGCACTTTAATAATAACTTAGGTATACAGCCAATTCTATAAACTTGCTTCATTAGGCCGAGTATAAAAGTGTCTGACTTTGTGCAGTGTCCTTAAATGGATGTCTTTAAGGCCGTTTAGAGCTTTAGTGTAATACTTATATCTTGCTAGCGATAAATCTTCATGAAGCGAGACTCCATTAGAAAAGGTTATTTCAGCTTCAGACCTCGCATCTGCGCCACAATTATTCTAACAAATCACCATCTAAATTAATTAACTTATCGGGTTTTACGCGCCGAAACCAAGATCCCATTATGGGGCAAGCCATAGTGGGGCCTTGCGAGCAATATCGGCCACCTAACGTTCTTTAACGTGCTTTCTCAGGAATTGCAGCAATTATTATGTCACAAATTAAATTATGACTTCATATCTAAATCAAATTTTGATTTCATGCCTGTAAGTTCTGTTGCAAATGCTAATCTCGAACTGCATTTTAGATGCACCCTAAATGTTAAGCACGCTTAAACCTAAATTCTTTGGTTGCTGCTTTCTACTTGAGCTTCACAGCCGCGACGCGCACCGTGTTTAGCCGCGGTACGGACGTCGAAGACAACACTTTGTGTCAATAACTCAATAGAAAGACACGTTCTTTTTGAATATTCTGAAACCTAAGCTGGACCATCGTTTCGCTAATGGCACTGTATCACCATTTTATCATTTGGCGCCTGGCTGACAGCAATATGCCATTATTTTGATGTTTCTCCCGAAATGTGTTATGGCAATCGCAATATTCTATGGCTCACATTGATGCAAAAAAAAAAAATAAGTTATGAAGTTTCACAAAAAAGACAGAAAAGGCGATTTTACAATTATTATATATTTACGTGCATTATTGCTGCAACACTATAAAGGAATTCCGGAGTGCTCATCATTGATATTGGCCGATACGGGACGTTCTTTTCATCAGTGTAACACGTGGCCGGTTTTCGTTTGTTTTACAGAAATGCGACGTCGCCTGACGCGGCCACGTAAGCGGGAATTTCCTCGTCAGAAGCACAAGATGCTCTGCTCAGTCAAGTCTAGTCAATACGTGTGTGATGTCTGTGCCATTTTGCTTGGAAATACAATGTATTTTGATGTTCTGCGGCTGAGTTTTGTCTTAGGAAAATGAATGGAGCCTGGATGGAGCCTTACGGGTTTACTTTAGTAGCAGATGGCCCACACATTTATTGGGGTTATTCTATAAAAGTACACAAAACACAGCATGCGTTTATGCATAGACATGGGCAATCAGTTAATTTCGCATGCAGCGGGAATTAAGAATTTCCTTAAGGGAAAGCATAACCTCGGGGGCTCCTACCGAAATGTACGGGAACAGAAAAATATTTTTTATGGGCTACTATTGCACGAAAATGAGGCGGGTTTGTGGGATTCAAAAGAAAAAAGTAATAATAGTGCCACTTTAAAGCGGCTTTTTTTTATTTATGCCGTAAATATTTTTCACAAATATTGTTCAACATTGTAAAACTGAAAAAAAAAGTATTGTGCCTGTAAGCTTCAATTATAAGTCAAATATTAAAAACAATATCACAATTCTGTAAACTGCACCCTCAATAATACATCTAAAGCGGACAAAATGGATTTCCTATACGCCACTTTCAAATATATCAATATTGTTTGAGTAGGACTATTGTGATACCTTCGTAAACATTGTAATAATTTCGCGTAAGCTGTAAATACAAATTTACGAAATTATCCGCTTTAGATGCTAAAACGCAGGTACCTCCTGACTTTATGCTATTACGCTTATTTTGTGGCACTGCTTCACTGCAGTTAAAAAATTCTACCCCGGTACTACGTCGCCCAAGACAGCACCGACGAATCAGAGACCTCATGCGGCAACAGCTCCGATTGGCCGGTTTCAGTAAACACGGCAGAAGATGCACTTCGCTTGCTCGACTTGGCCCACACTGGGCCCCGAAAGCTTTCGCCTGCGCAACTACGCCATGTAAATAGTTGTGTATAGTATAGAACCCCGTTTTCAGTCATTTCCTTCTTCCTTTGCTTTTTCTTTTTTGCCAGCTTCTCCTTCCTCCGGTGTAGGGTAGCAAACAAGGTGCGACCTGGTTTGCATCGCTATGGTTTCCATTCTCTCTTTTCCTTCAGTCCACAGCTTGTGTGGTGCGGAAACAGTAGAAGACATCTTTAACGAATTAAGAAACACTGTCTCAGCGTGGAGCTTGCTCTGGCAAACTAAAATCTGCAGCAATTGTTTGGGAGGGGGGGGGATGTCGGGCGGTGGGGGGGACATGTCCGGAGGTAAAAAAGAACAGGCAGGGCAAATATAAAAGCTGCTAAATTTGTTCAGTTCTCAATGACGGTCAATTTCCTGTGCACGATTCACAAGCAGCTCCTCAGTGGGAAGTACACGTGGGCGTGTCCCGAGTTCTCAAACTTGCTGCTTCAGCAGTTAATGTGGAGTCGCAAGGGTTAAACCACCACCAGTTCCGCAAATTTCTAAATGCGATTAAATCTGAATTAGTAGAAGTGGCTCATTACACGGCAATTTGACGGCTGATCTCTGGAAAAGTATTGTCTCATTTCTTTACCCTAGGGAAGGAATAACTAGTTCCGTGCGCAGAAGGCTCATCCCAAACCCCTACTGTCCTGTTTCGAGTGGCCCTGGAAATTGGTCTTATGCGTCTACTTTACGAACCACATGAAGAAGTTCAATGTGAAGCTGCAAGGAGAGGTACACATCACTCAAATCTTTCACATGGACATCAAAAGTACAAGGTTAAAATTGCCATGTTTTTTTTTTTTTTTAATATCATGCGCGCAATCGAAAGTGGGAGCATTTCTGCGGCTGTTCTAGTATTACTGAGCATAGAAGCACGGCATTTCCTTCGGTTATTGCTACAAGAATCCTCGGCGATCTGCACGTAGAATTTTGGGAGCGGTTCGGTGACCTTGATTGCAGGAAGGAGAAAGAAGTGTTCCAATACCCATTTAGCTGCGATGTGGATGCACGGCCAGGTTCCTTTCAAATAAAAGTAATTGACTGCTGTCAAACGAAATCTTGAATGACAGGTACAAGGAGAAAATTTAATTAATTTCCATAAATTGCTAGGCTCCGAACAATTCCCAACCGAAAGGAATTTGCCTGCGGGTGCACGTCAGTTTTTCGCGCTACCTACCTTTGCAAGAAAAGTTTCTGCAGAATGGAAAATGGCAAGTCGACATACAGGGCTAATTAATTTGACGAACGCTTGAGTTGCATCCTTATTATTGACTCATTTGGCTTGCCGCCACAGTTCACTAGAATGGCGAAGTCAGAGCATCAGTTCCACCCCTCACATTAGCCCCTGTCCTAGGTCTCGGCAACGGTACATCATTCCCATAAAGCTAAATATGATACGTTCTACTTAGTGCCTTGTGCCGAATT
Organism: Dermacentor andersoni; assembly: GCF_023375885.2. Taxonomy (NCBI): domain Eukaryota; kingdom Metazoa; phylum Arthropoda; class Arachnida; order Ixodida; family Ixodidae; genus Dermacentor; species Dermacentor andersoni. The sequence goes on along the minus strand of NC_092818.1, from coordinate 188,948,221 downwards.
TTGCTGTCTTCACATGCTTCTTCACTTATACATATACTAATATTGAAAATATGCGAATCATCTAGTAAATATGTAAATATTTTCTTCCCTCCTCAGGTTTTTCGGTGACAATTTTATTCCGTGTTTATTTATTAGCGTGATTATCCCCTTTGATACCTATGTTAACCAGGTGTTCGTGCTTTAATTCGGTGCTTTGCATCCGTACTGAATTGTGTCATTCTGATGGTACAGTGTCTTACATATTCTACGTTGTAATCAGCGGCCACTATTGTTCTTAGTCAAAAAATTAAAGTCCCCATAGTTAGGTCAAATTTTCTTTCCGACCTCATGCAAATTGCTCTTTGTGCCTTGTTTCAGTGCTGTTGTACGTTTCCATTGCCATGTGTGGCATATCGATTCCTTTCCTCTTCTCTATAAATATTGTGAGACTCGTACGCGCTCTAGAAGGCTTTTAGTTATATGCTTGACGTGTTCTGTGTCACGACAGTGTGGCTATATATGTGAATATGATGTTCCCACACAAATCACTTGCAGCCATCTACTTTTTACCTCTACTTGAAAACCTACAATGCAAGTCTTACTTTCTTCATGGCTGGACGAGTTGGTCGATTAACAGTACAGTAACTTATAGGTGGCTACATCACAGTTCATTTGTCAACCAGGTGAACTGGTTGAGCCGAGCAAAAAATTAGTTCAGCGTGGAATCCGGAAATGCTTGTGGGCACGTAAAGATAAAAGTAACTCGTCTTCTTAAGAAGCAAATTACCCAGTACGCTAATACGTATTATTCATAAATAGCATACCGCATTATAAAGCAATTAAGGCTGCACGGCTTCGATCACAGACACCAAAAAGAAAAGATTGAGGCGGCGTTTCAAACTCGTAGTCGAGCAACATTTCTTAGCCTCGTTTTATTAAAATAAGCCCATAATATAGCTTACATGACTCGTTCCTTTTGGCAACTCTGCAAACGTAAACATTGCGAAGGATAAATTACCGCAATAGACATGACGAAGAGCAAGATGAAGTAACAGGAGCGCTCTCTGTCCTGTGTATTGCGCTATTTTATTCTTCACAATGCTACACCAAATAGCCTACGCTTCTACAATACCGCAACGTAAAAAAAAAAAATTATGGGGTTTTACGTGCCAGAACAACAATCGGATTATGAGGCGCGCCGTAGTGTGGAACACCGTAATAACTTAGACTACCTGGATTTCTTCGACGTGCACGTAAATCTAAGTTCAAATGTGTTTTCGCACCCCCCCCCCCCCCCCCCCCAACGGGATTGGATTCCGCGATCTCGTGCTTACTGTAACGTAAACACTATGCACGAAAGACAACAGGGATTCGAGAAGTACCGGAGTTGCGGCAACGACACAGCAGCAAAACAACAACATTTTGTAAAAAAAAAATGGTCACCCTTCCCAGACCACCTCATTGCAGTGTACATATCTGCTTAGTTCAGGTAGAATGACGCTCAATGAGCGAAAAAAAAAAGAGGTCTATCATGAGCCATTCCCCTCAGTGAAGGTGGGTGACCAGCGAAGCTGTGTAGCACGCGACAGATAGGTGACACAGAATTTTGAACAAATGGCACGAACACATTTGTTGTCTTGATCGGTGATCACCGTGGCGAAAGGTACTCACACACATTTATTTTTATACACCGACGTTCACTCGTGTTATCCATTCGTTATATGCATTCGTGTTTTCTTTTCGCGATACACGAATTTGAGATTTAAATCACCTCACCGACTGGCAGTGAGCCAGTGCCGTCGGCGCCTTCGCAGAGAGAGGGGCAGTATGGGAACGCTGGCACTATCAGCTGCATCGGAGCCAGCTGTGAAAGAAGACGACGACGAGCGCAGTGGTACGAGTGCGTTCGCGCGGTTACGCCGAGGGGCACCAGCGAGCCAGCTGAGGTAAAAGATGACGACTAACGCACCAGCAGTGGAACGAGCCATTGCTGATGATGAAAGTTTCTGCTCACACACATTTGCTGACGGACACGAAAAGTGCATGAAACTCTAGCCATAAACAGCTTTGCTCTAAAAACTGCGTGCTACCTGTAGATGTGGGTGAATGAGCGTGTTCACCAACATGAATGTTTAATATTATTTCAAATGCATGTACCCACGGAGACTTGGCCGTGAAAGAACTAAATTGCTATAATAGTTATTCCTTTAATAGTGATTTCGTGCCTTTCTGGCTTTCTGGGGGCTATGTCTGAAGGTGAACGCAACTATTTGAAATAAAAATTATCTATAGAAATCGCGTCGAATAATGTAAATACATTAAGGAAGGGAAAGTGAGACATCCCCCCAAACGTAGCTAAGTGCTACAATGGAAACCCAAATGGGTCCCTCAAAAGAAAAGCTTCGCAGTTGAAGAAAAATTCGTACTTGTCTGGGACTCGAACCCGGGACCACCGCCTTCCCGGGGTAGCCGCTCTACCATCTGAGCAAACCAGGCGGTTAGCAGATGGCAGGCAAACTCGAATTTATCAACAACTCAGAAGCAAAGGCAAGAGTTTGACGAAATAGTTCTGCGGAAACCCGCACGGTAGAGAAAAGTAATTAATACATGGAAAGTGAGACATCCACCAAAACGTAGCTAAGTGCTACAAAGGAAACCCACATGGTTTCCTCGCTGATGCTGCTTACAGATACACGTTTTTTTGGTGCAGAGTTACGGATTTGTAAACTTCGTGATTCATCGATTTTAAACTTATCAGTTGGCGCCAATTTCAGTAACAAGTTCCAGACTCTACATTAGAATTTTGCTTACTGAAGTCACTAGAAGTCAATTTTCTCTTTCATATGCAGCTAATTGCATTCAAGTTGTTCCGGCGGTCCTCTCATAAAGTTGTTTCAGAGTTTTACACGTATTTCAATAGCGAAACCGGAGCTGGCCTCGAACTAAAGGTTCCTTTTAACGTGCCCGATCGGGCATGCCTGCACCGCATTCAGTTAAATGTCGCGAATACTAAATACTCCCTATTTAAAACCAAACAGTCGCCACCGTGCCCACGTATAACGTACGGGAAGACATAGCCCACTTGCCCACTTGCAGGCTATTAACGCTAGAAGGAACAGACTTAATGCTCGCACTGAAAATTCATGAAAGGCTGTCATACTTTGAGCTAAGACACATCTTTGTACCATGAATTAACGCTGCCGGTGCGTTTCGCGCAACAAGGGCACCTTTGCACTTCATCAGAGACACTGGTTTCAATCAGATACCGTAGTTTGTTGGGGGCTGTGGTGTATTTTGGGAATGCTTTGCGTCTGTGATCTGCGGAGTGCTTGCCATTTCAGTTTTGATTGTTCATTATACTTTCCATTGTTAGTTTTATATTATTTTTTCACATTTTAAGTTTTCTCACACTAGAATATGAGACGTTATAAGTTCTTAGCGCGTGGTTGGCAAGTTATGGTACTGGTGTTACAGCACTGCTGGGCCATAATATCAGCGGTCACAGTCACTGCTTAGAAAAATTATTTGGAAGGTAATTTCAGAACTGTGAAGTTTCTTTTTTTTCATTTATAGCGGCTAAACGGTTGTCGGAGTGCTAATTAAAGTTATATTGACGCGAAATAAGTTTGCACGTGTGGGCACGGGACCCTTAAGGCGAGAACGACGAAGTTCGTGGTTGCGCGCGGGCTCTCCGAGGACCAGCCATCGCTAAAGGCAGACGTTTTTTCCCAATCTGTCGGTGGTAAACTGTTTTAGTTGCCATAGATGGGTGACATTTCTACGGTCGATGTTAAGATCTCCGGAGCATACCCCAGACCTAAGCCCGGCGAGTAGTTCAACCGAGCTTACCCCTGTGCACGTACGTGCCAGCCGACGCCTCCAGGGACTCCAGCCAGAGCACGGTCTGCTACCTGAACGAACTAGAATGACGACCCAACCACCTCCTGCCACTCCTGCAGCATCGCACGTTGTCATCAAGCACATCCGGACGCCGAATCTGTTCCACGGAAGTGCTTCAGAGGACGCCGATGACTGGCTTGACCATTTTGACCGGGTTGCCAACCTCAACGACTGGAACCACGAGCGTAAGCTACGTTACGTGTACTTCGCTCTTGAGGATTCCGCGAAAACATGGTTTGAGAACCACGAGGCGACACTGACGTCATGGGAAGAATTTCGTAGGCAATTCCTCAATGCCTTCGCCAGGGCGGATAGGAAGGAGAGGGCGGAGTTAGCGTTGGAGGCAAGAATTCAAGGCCCGAATGAGCGAGTGACGTGCGGACCCTTTGATGACTGAAACAAAGAAGGTGCGCCATCTCATGCGCGGCGTCAAAGAGGAAATCTTTGCTGGCCTCATTCGAAATCCGCCGCCGACACTTGCCGAGTTCCATGACGAAGCCACTACTATGGAAAAAGCCCTTCAACAGCGGGCCAGGCAAAACAACCGCGACGCCATGATTTCAAGGGAGCTCTCTGCCGTTGCCCTCGGTAACGACGTTGGCGCCTTGCGAGAACTCATCAGGGCTGTCGTCAAGGAGGAACTGCAGAAGCTGCAGACGACCACTGCCCCTGTGGGACAACTTTCCATTGAGGAAATGGTGCGCGCCGAAGTACGACAGGCCATCCATATTCCTGGACAGTACGAGGCACCACAGCAGGGACCGCACGCTGCAATGAGTTAAGCTGAAGCAGTGCGCCGTCCGTCACCCTCAAGTGCGTGCAGCATGGTACACCCCACTCAACAAATGGACGTAAGCTTCAGGCCGCCTCGCAGCCCACCGCACATCGCCGAAGCAACGACTAGGAAGAGCGACGTCTGGCGCACCACAGACTACAAGCCCCTTTGTTTTCATTGTGGCGAAGCCGGACACATCTACAGAATGTGTCCTTATCGTCATGTGGGGCTCCGTGGATTCTCGCCGAATGCACCTCGTCCACGACCTGGTGAGCGGCCGCCGGAAATAGAGAGTTTCGTCGCGAATCGTCGCAATGTTGATCAGCGATGGCAGGAGCCCCGTTCGTCGTCTCCTGCTCGTTACAGGTCACCATCACCAAGCCAAGCATTTACTCGTGGCGCTCTGAGACGCCGCTCGCCTAGCCCGGTGGGTCGGGAAAACTGAGTTCAGCGACCTTCGGAGGTGAGGCCGCTGACGACGACCGTACGCAAGATCCTCCACTACGACGACAACGACGAAAACAGAACGACGCAGACGTACAGACGGAGTCAAACACCTTACGAGAGGTAGTAACGTCGAACATTCCCATGACCATAGACGACGAAGAAATAACGGCGTTAATCGACACTGGAGCGGACACCTCAGTTATGAGCATGGACCTTGCCTGCAAGCTGAAGAAAGTTTCTACCAAGTGGACTGGGTCGCAGATTCGCACTGCAGGAGGCCATCTGCTAACCCCGGTAGGAAGATGCACAGCGCAAGTGAGCATTCCTGGGTTTACGTACCTCGGAGATTTCGTTATCCTCCCAAGCTGTTCGATGGACCTAATTCTGGGAATGGACTTTCTGCAGGCTAATGGAGCTGTGATTAACTTACAAAAGTCGCGGGTAACGTTTTCGACGGCGCAGGCCTTAGCAGGGAGCAGCACTGACGACACGTATGTCAATGCCTTGAGGATTGTTGACGAGAACCTCACGGTGCCGCCACGGAGCAGCGTAGTGACCCTCGTCACCTGCGACTCATTCGACGGCTATGAGGGTATTGCCGAGGCAAATATCCCGCTGCTGCTCAAAAGACACATCTGCATCGCCCGGGGCCTTGTTCGAATACAGCATAAGTGCTCGCAAGTTTTGTTGACAAACTTCAGCCATGAGTATCAGCACGTCCCTCAAGGTACAGCTCTGGCATTCCTGAACGACATTGCTGACTTCTCCGACATCGGCACGTTACAAGTGACTTCACCGGATGCAACAACTCACGCCAGCCTGAATATCCGCGTCCACATTAATGCTGACTTAGCAGATGTACAGAAGGATCAGCTGCTGGGCCTACTGACAGAATTCTCCGGCTGTTTCTCCACAGAATCCAAAGTCCAGCGCACTTCCGTTACGCAACACCGGATCGTTACAGAGGAGTCGGCACGGCCTGTTCGTCAGCATCCGTATCGCGTGTCACCTATGGAGCGGGAGGCGATTAAGCGTCAAGTTCAAGAAATGCTAAATGATGACGTCATCCAGCCGTCGACAAGTCCGTGGGCATCGCCTGTCGTACTAGGAAAAAAGAAAGACAACACACTCCGCTTCTGCGTTGACTACAGACGGCTTAACCGAGTCACCAAACGCGACGTTTATCCCCTGCCACGGATCGATGACGCTTTGGACCGTCTGCGGCATGCTCAGTTCTTTACTTCGTTAGACCTAAAGTCAGGCTACTGGCAAATCGAAGTAGACGAGCTTGACCGTGAAAAAACCGCCTTCGTGACTCCCGATGGGCTGTACGAATTTAAAGTGCTGCCTTTCGGTCTCTGTTCCGCTCCTGCTACGTTCCAACGAATGATGGACACTGTACTCATTGGAATAAAGTGGCAGACGTGTCTAGTGTACCTAGACGACGTTGTTGTGTTTTCCAGCACGTTCGATGAGCACCTCGCCCGGCTACGAAGCGTTCTTACCGCAATACGCAAGGCCAACCTCACCATCAAGCCTGAAAAATGTTACTTTGGCTTCCAGGAACTCAAGTTTCTAGGCCACGTGGTCAGCTCCCAAGAAGTACGACCAGACCCAGAAAAACTCGCTGCCGTTGCCGAGTTTTCGCGTCCTAAAGACAAAAGGGCTGTTCAGCGGTTCCTGGGCCTCTGCGCTTACTACCGTCGTTTCGTTGAAGGCTTCTCAAGGATTGCTGAACTGCTCACGAGACTGACGCGACAAGATATGCCCTTTGCGTGGACGGAAGAACAAGAGCAGGCCTTCACCGAATTGCGTAAACGCCTTCAATCCGCTCCAGTGCTGGCGCATTTTGATGACACCGCGGCAACTGAAATACACACCGACGCCAGTAACGTAGGACTCGGGGCCATTCTGGTTCAATGGCAAGACGGCGCAGAACGTGCAATTGCGTACGCGAGTCGTAGTCTGACAAAAGCAGAAGCTAATTATTCAACGACCGAAAAAGAATGCTTAGCAGTCGTGTGGGCCATCAGCAAGTTCCAACCCTACTTATACGGCCGGCCGTGTCGAGCGGTCAGTGATGACCACTCGCTCTGCTGGCTTACCAATCTACGAGACCCGTCAGGTCGCCTCGCTCGTTGGAGCCTCCGCCTTCAGGAATACGACATAACTGTTGTCTACAGATCCGGCTATAAGCATAGCGACGCTGACTGCTTGTCCCGTTCTCCTATTCCCTTGACATCCTCCGACTTGGAGTTAGATTTGCCGTTTCTTGGTGTCGTCGACGTGGTGCGCATGGCTATCAACGTGCAGACTCTGAGCTGCTTCCAGTCATCCGATATCTCGAGGGAGCTGACGTTGTTGTACCACGCCCACTTTCACGAGGATTGACGTCGTACTGCCTGGGAAACGATGTCCTCTACAAGAAAAATTTTGAGAACAGCCAGGAAACATTCCTTCTCGTCCTTCCGACGGCACTGCGCGAGGAAGTTTTACAGGCGTGTCACGACGATCCCTGTGCCGGCCACTTGGGCTTCGCGAGGACATTAGCGCGCATACGGCAAAAATACTATTGGCCGCACCTATTTTCGTCGGTTGAGCGCTATGTGCGAACGTGCCGTGACTGTCAGAGGCGTAAAGTTCCATCCGTCAAGCCTGCCGGCCTCCTTCAGCCTTTGGAACCCCCTCCGGCGCCGTTCCAGCAAGTGGGAATGGACCTTCTTGGGCCGTTCCCCACGTCATCCTTGCAAAATAAGTAGATAATCGTGGCAACTGACTATTTAACTCGCTATGCGGAGACGAAAGCTGCGCCGCGGGGAACTGCTGCTGAAGTCGCCAGCTTCTTCGTCCACAACATCGTGGTTCGCCACGGTGCACCCGCTCTACTCATTACTGACCGCGGTGCAGCGTTTACAGTGGAGTTATTGCAACAAGTCGTCACCCTGAAGCACACCGACCACCGAAAGACCACAGCCTATCATCCCCAAACTAACGGCTTAACAGAGCGCCTAAACAGAACATTAGCCGACATGCTCTCCATGTACATTGATGTGCAACACAAAACATGGGATGAAATTTTGCCATACGTCACGTTTGCTTACAATACCGCTGTGCAGGAGACCACCGAGTTTACACCATTCGAGCTTGTTTACGGACGTCGCGTTACCACCCCATTAGACGCCATGCTCCCGGTAGACCACGGAACCACAAGGAATGACACCACTGAAGATTTCGCCGAGAAAGCCGAGGAAGCTCGCCAGCTTGCTCGGAATCGCATCCGCACCCAGCAGAATACCGACGCCTACCGTTACAACGGGACCCGACGGAATGTCCAGTACTTACCAGGCGACCGCGTGTGGGTGTGGACACCTATCCGACACCGTGGGCTCTCAGAGAAATTGTTGCGCCGCTACTTCGGCCCCTACGAAGTTGTGCGCCGCCTCAGTGATGTGAACTACGAGGTGGTGCCTCAAAGCTCTGATCCTGGTGCGAACCGACGCCGTCCCCGTGCTGAAGTCGTCCACGTAGTACGGATGAAGCTGTACTACGCACAACAGGGCTAAGCAACCCTCACAAACCGCTTTAACATTGTGTACATTCCTGCATGTTTTTTTGTCTTTTCATGTTGGAATTCTTGCCCACAGTGCGCGCCCGCTGCCCTTGAAGCGACCGGGCCGGTCGCTTTTGAGAGGGGAGCAATGACGCGAAATTAGTTTGCACGTGTTGACACGGGACCCTTAAGGCGAGAACGACGAAGTTCGTGGTTGCGCGCGGGCTCTCCGAGGACCAGCCATCGCTAAAGGCAGACGTTTTTTCCCAATCTGTCGGTGGTAAACTGCTTTAGTTGCCATAGCTGGGTGACAATATGAGGTAAGTGCGACATTGCACCGGGCTCAAGTGAGAGAATTAGGCTCAAGAAAAACATAAATTGTCCCAGCGTTGCAGGTTGGCTCTGAAGTAATTGAACTTGTTCCTAACATCAAACATTGGGTGTTATCAAAAATTAATGTGGTATGAACATGCGGAACTTATTGCATCCCGTTTAGCCAAAGCTTGCGGCGTGCTTTGTAGACTCCGTGAGACGATACCATCTAAAGTTGAGCTGATCCTTTATAATGCACTATTCTCATCTCATTTAATGTAATGCCACCTTGTGTGGGGTACCACGTCAAAGCAAAATATCAGTAAATATTACTGCTACAAAAAAAGGCTGTTCGTCATATCGCAAACGCGCCATTCGAGGCACATCTGAACTATTTTCAAAGTATATTGTCATTTGTCTACCAAGTTTATATGACGTTAACCTTGCCCTAAAATACCAGAGGTGCTTTAAGTATAACAATGAAGCGTTCTTGGGGTTGCGCAACCTAACAGAACTAACAGATATATACTATAACATTAGGGAAAGAAAGAGATGGCAGCTACCGCTCTCCCGTGCAAATTATGGATCAAATCGTTTATCCAATCGCGTCCCATTCTTATTGAGACGGTCTAGGACCACGTGCTCCATCAGTTTGCCGACTCAATAAATATTGGGGCTAGACTTTCAGAACACGCTGCGCTGCGGGCTCATGTTAAAGAAACTCCAGAGGGCGACCAACTACACACTACAGCTCATTCTCCGGGTGGCTAATCGGCACCACGGCATGGGCGAGGGCGATCTGCTTCGACTTGTGCAGGCATACATAACCAGCAGAACCATGTACTCGACACCATATGTCAAACTCGCAGCCACGGACATAGCTAAATTAAACACCATGATCCGACGAAGCACAAAGGCCGCCTTGGGCCTTCCGGACCACACGGCCACCGCAAGGCTAGAGGCCTTAGGCATGCATAACACGATCGAGGAGCTCTTAGACGCTCACCACACAGCCCAAGTCCGTCGTCTCTCGCTAACCCCGGCTGGCCGCACAGTCCTCCGGAAGCTCAGTCTCGAGGCTATCCCCGAGGGGACAGAGTACATTACGATTCCGCGAAAGGTCAGGGGGCATATTTATGCCCCACCTCTACCCCGCAACATGAACCCCGAGTTCCATCAGGGCCGTCGGCAGGCCCGTAGTGAAGCCATTTGGCGACGCTATGGCTCGCAAGATGGAGTGGTCTACACAGACGCAGCCAGACACCCTCGGGGCGACCTCATGACCACGGTGGTAGCGGATCACAACGGAGGACTGATAGAACATACAACAATCACGGCTGGCCGAGTGGTGGAAGCGGAGGAAACCGCGATTGCCATGGCCATGCATGCGGAAGCGAATACCGTCATCAGCTACAGCAAGCAGGCCATCGGCAATTTCGTCCGTGGTAGAATTTGGAAACAGGCGTACCATGTCCTCACACGACGCCCCCTAAGCGGCTTGAAAACCCTCGTGTGGACCCCCGCTCACGCGGCTGTGCCCGGCAACGCGTCGGCTCACAGTTTGGCTCGAGATCTCGCACGCCGAGCCTCGTCCGCGGATGCGGACGGCGTGAATGAGGAGGAGAGACACGAGGAACCCTGCGAGACTTATTATGAAATAGCCCATCGGTATCGCTTGAGGCGTCGCGCGCTCCCACCACCGGCCAAGCAACTCGACAAAACGCAAGCGGTCGTGTTTCGGCGACTTCAGACAAATACATACCCACACCCAAAATACATTAACAAAATCACAGGGGGCAGGGAAAGCGACAAATGTAGGCTCTCTTCAGAAACAGGAACACTCACACACATAATGTGGGAATGCACCTCGCTCCCGTTCTCTCATCCCCCCGTCAGCAGCGAGACTGACTGGACAGCCTGGCTCAGTTCCAGGGACGTCGACCGACAACTTGAACTGGTGGACTGGGCGGTAAAGGCCAAGCAGGCCCAGGGCCTTACTTGAGCCCTAACCCTCAGCCACGTCCCTCTTTACCCTTCCCCCTTTCAATAAACTTTATCACCACCACCACCATCCCATCCTTATTAAATAAACTTCATGAAAACGTTGTCGAGATAACTAACATTACTAGCAAAACAATACGAGACTTCCTAATTCAAACTCAGTAATTATTGTTAAACGTTCCTTTGTCTAAGGGAGGTCACTAATTACCTCCTTTAATTAGGTTGTTTTAAGCTTTGATGACATTTTTCGCATATAGGATGTAACCTGCAAGACATTTATTTACACCTTCATTTGCTATCTATGTTTCCTTATGTTAAGAGAATGCTATAAGATAAATTTTTCAGCAATTGAAAATAATTATGTATTTCTGTTATATACTGCATATTCATATATGTCATTTGTACTGAGTAACCACACTGCTTTGTATCACTGATTGTACATTATACTGTATTTTCATATTTGTCATTTTTACTAACACACAGCTTTATATCAATGATTGTACATTTCGCCTTACACATTTCACTTAGTTATACATTTGTACATTTCACACACTAAATTGTACAAATTTTATTTTATTATGTCCCCGGTTTTCATGAGTACGGGCAAGAACCTTGTCAAGCTGCAAAAAAGCAGCTTTTAGTACTTGTCCCAGAGTTCAATTTTTGTAAATGAATGAATGCGAAAGATTGATTGATTGGTTGATTGATTGATTGATTGATTGATTGATTGATTGATTGATTGATTGATTGATTGATTGATTGATTGATTGATTGATTGAAAAGGTTCCCGTTATACTGGAAGGTGGCTACGTGGCAAAATCACGCATATACATATGATTATATGGGGAATTGCGAAACAAAATAATATGAACAAGATGAGCGATGTTGCACACTTAAAAGGAAAGATATATATATACATGCAGCCTGTCACGAAACATTTCAACGTTAAGTAGCGGAGCTGCACGCAATATTGCCGCGCGACTGGCCACTCGAGGAACATTGCGCGTGCTTCTTCCACGCTCAAAAAAACACTTATGTAGTGGGTATCGAGCAACAGAAAGCTGTATCGCGAGTTTTTTTTATGTTGTTCTACAATGTTCTCATTGACATTTTTCACCAAATTATAAGAATTCACAAGTTCATTAATTAATCAGGACATATCGTCTAATTAGGCGGAATGCAAAATATTATCTGAGTATCTCCAAGCGACGGCAAACAACTTTGCCCTGGTTCTGTCCAGCTACGTAGCATTTACATATGTTTAAAGTTTGGCTCAAGTTAAGTGACGTACCCTGTATGATACAGTGCTGTTATGGGTTGTCTTTTTGTGAAGAGCAGACATTTGTTTCCTCGTTACAGGTCATATTTGGTGGCAAAATATAACAATTTAGCAGGCTATATCCTGTCTTAGCGCTATAACTGTCCTTAATAGGTCAGAAAAATATTTAAAATTAAATTATGGGGTTTTACCTGCCAAAACACCTTTCTGATTATGAGGCATGCCGTAGTGGAGGACTCCGGAAATTTTTGACCACCTGGGGTTTTTTTTAACGTGCACCTAAATCTAAGTAACCGGGTGTTTTCGCATTTCGCCCCCATCGATATGCGGTCGCCGTGGCCGGGATTTGATCCCGCGACCTCGTGCTCAGCAGCCCAACACCATAGCCACTGAGCAACCACGGTAGGTCAGAAAAATATTCCAACCCTGTATTATAGACATAGCGTGGGCTCTGCCGTGTTAAAATACCTCATGGCAACAGCAGCAACAGAAAACTCACAGAGCAAGAAGACGGCATCCATCTGGCCTGCGTCAGTTTCTTAAAGACTATTCAATGCAAAACTTCATGGTAAATGAAGCGCTCTAAACATTCCAGCCTATATTCATTCATTCATTCATTCATTCATGAATATTATTCAAAGTGCTCACAGGTTGCAATTAGGAGTACTGTGTGAGGGGGCATGTACAGAAAATGAAGGACACAAAAAAACAGCTCATGCATCATTATACAATGGGTAACAGTTTCACAGGACGCAGAGAAGTAATGATAAGTATAAAGCTACAAATATAAGGCCAGAAAAAATATTGCACAGTATATGCCATCTCTGAAGGAACATTGAAATGGCGGCTACAGGGGCGATTAACAAAGTACAAAGCAGTGAATAAAACAGCTAAGAAAAACCAGAGCAATACTTGGTCTTTGAAGACTGCAGAGTCATGAATGGCAACGATGCGATCAGGAAGATCATTCCAGTAGCTTATGGCACATGGCAGCGCTGATGAATCAAAAGCCGTGGTTCGGCCAAATATGCGCCTAAAGCTGTGGCTATTACAAAGACGACGGGATGTACGATGTGGTTCGGTAAGGGGAAGGGTAGTAGGATGCTGGCTATGAATTATTTTGTAGAAAAGACAGAGCAAAGCGAGCTTCCTTCGCAGCTCTTGTGTCGGGAGTGATAGCGAGAACTTCAGGTTAGTAACGCTAGTCGGTCGGTCATATTTCCTGGTTATAAAACGTAACGCGTGCTTCTGAATTCGTTCTTGTGATTGTATTAGATAAGCCTGATGCGGCGACCATATGGGCGAGCCGAATTCAAGTTGAGTACGAACAAAAGTCTGATAGGCTAGTTTGCGAGTGGTTAATGGGGCATCTCGAAGATTACGTTTCATATAGCCAAGAGTACGCTTTGGCGGTGATGTTATTAATGCGAGTCTTCCAGCAAAGATTGGCAGTGAGATATACGCCAAGGTACTTGTATGAAGTCGCATGCGCACAAGAGTTAGAATTTAGTGAGTATGGGAAGGCTGAAGGCGTCTTTTTGCGGGTAAAAGCCGCAGTTCTACATTTGTCAGGATTCAGCGTCATTTGCCACGATGTGCACCAGTTAGTGATTTGATCTAAGTCGTTCTGAAGTTCAAGGTTTTCATAGGGTGAGCTAATTTTCCGATATATTATGCAGTCGTCTGCGAAAAGTCTAATGGTTGAAGTAATGTTAGACGGCAGGTCATTGATGTAGATTAAAAACAGTGATGGACCCAAGACGCTGCCCTGGGGAACACCGGAGGAGACGTCAGTTAAATCGGATGAATATCCGTCAACGACGGTGAACTGCTTTCGAAATGACAGGAAATTACGCAACCATGAGATCGTTGAAGAATGTAAGTCCAACGACGATAGTTCAGCTTTTAGGCGGGAGTGTGGAACGCGATCTGCCTTGGAGTAGTCAAGAAAAATGCAGTCAGGCTGGAAACCTTCATCCATGTTAGAAAAAAGTTCGCTGGTGAATTCTATTAACTGCGTGTCACATGAATATCCCTTCCTAAATTCATGCTGGTTTGAGAAAAAGAACTTATTGCATTCAAGGTAATGCGCGATGCCTGATGCGACGATGTGTTCAAGAAGTTTGCATGCGATACAGGTTAGAGATATAGGGCGATAGTTACTGACATGATTTCTATCACCAGCTTTAAAAATGGGAATAACTTTAGCAATTTTCCAATCATCAGGTATTTCCCCGGTAGGAAATGATTGCTCGAATATGTTAAAGCGGATAACGCTGGAATGATTTACGGTGTTCTTAAGGATTTTAGCATTTATGCCGTCAATGCCACAGCAAGTTGATAACTTGAGGTTATTTATTAAAGATACAATTCCAGTAGCAGTCATGTTTATAGGTTCCATGTACTGATAGTGGACATCAGTTAGCTGTGGGATACTGGAATGGTCTTCTTGAGTAAAGACAGATCTAAAAAAAGTGTTAAAAACAAACGGGCACTCTTGTTTACTTATGGGCGCCCCGACGTCGTCTTGTAGTGAAATATCAGCATCCTTGTTTTTCGGTGATATCGTCTTCCAGAATCTTGACGAGTTATTCTTGACAAGAGATTAAAGATCTCATGAATAGAACGTGTGTTTAGCTGTGCGTACAGCTTGGCAGTATTTTTGATCAGCTGCTTTGTGGGTAAGCCATGATTGTGGGGTTAATTGTTTTATATTATAATTGCTTTCCTAAATAAACTATGCTTTCGTTCTTTAGCGTGCGCAAAGACCTGTGAAACCAAGGCTTTGATATATTAACCCGGAAGGAAATTCGCGGTATGTAAGAAGGAACGATCTCTGTTAATGTTTCTTTAAATAAAGTCCAGTGTTCGTTGACCGGTCTGCCAGAAAAGGTAGGACTATATGTGCGGCAAAAGTTTTCTAAGCCGAGGTTGATGCCCCCCCATCGTAGTCTCCTTTTCTATAATCGAAGATTTGTTTGGGCCTTGTGGTACGCTGATAAAAAGACGTAGTAATTGTGAATTCGAGAAGCAGATGGTCAAAAAATCCTTCACTAAAAGACACTAGGCTAACAAACTCGGGAGCAGTCGTAAGGATCAAATCCAAAATGTTATCACCGCTTGTAGGTTGATTTACTATCTGGACAAATGAGAAATCTAGACTAAGCTCTATGAATTCATTAGAGTCGGTAGAACGGGATGTTAGGTTTTTCCAGTCGATGTCAGGATAGTTGAAGTTGCCCAAAAGGAAGATATGAGCTGTTTGGAATTTCCGTTTAATTGCACTAAGGTTATCGGCCAAGTCTGAAATGAACGAGCTCGTATGATCTAGTTCTTTGTAACATACCCCAAATAGGCACTTGTGCGCTTGTGATGGAATACAAACCCACAAGATTTCCAGTGGGGAGGAAACATTAACATGAAAATGTTCGATCTGTTTTTATTGGCGCCTAGGACACCACCACCCCTTCTATTGGTCCGATCATTCCGGTGAATGATGTAATCCTCAGTGTCAAATAAAACTTCGTGATCAGCACCGTCTTAGTTAAGCCAAGTTTCTGTTAATAATAAGTTGCCAGTACCTTTGCATTCTAAGTGAGAGCACAGTTCAGTGCGCTTGGGGAGAATGCTACGAATATTAGTGAATGATACTTTAAGCTCCGATGGTCGCCTGCAAGCATTTGAATCTCGCGTACTAATAACCTGTGGATGTGTTGCCGGGGCGCGGTTGAGCTATCTGGAAGACTGTATCACAGTGTTTGAAGCAGAATCATACATGTATACCTGTTTATCAATCCTCAACTTATCGACGTCAAGCTTGAACGGCATCTTTTTAGATTTAGCATAGTCAAGAAGATTGTTTTCCGGCAATGCATGTCTGAAGGGAAAAATCCTCACGCACGGCATAACCAGTGTCCTTGAATTTATAGAGCCCTGTCCGAAAACACGTTGCCTGTCTTTAAAGGAGGTAAATTTAGCTATGATAGGCCTACGTTTATCTTCATGATACTGGCCGAGGCGGTGGGCGCGTTCAATTTGTGAAGATTGCAGATTGATACCAAGACGATTCGTGCCGAGTGCTATAACCTTTTCTTCGGCAGAAGACCATGACTCTGAAGCATAGTCAGAAATAGCGAAGAAAAGCAAATTTGATCTTCGCATTCGGTTTTCGGCGTCCTCACAGCGGGAGTGTAGGATCCTTAGTTTGTCCGGTAAATTACAAGCCGAAAGAGATTAGCTGAATTCCGAAGCGCTATGGGAGTTTTTAATCTCCGCAGTGTCAACTTCAATTGCACGAATTCTTGCAGACAGCTGCCCCAACTCGACATATACAGATGCGTGCCAGTTCTTTATTGCGAGCAGCTCATCCTTAATTTTACCTTGTCCTGAGATAATCAGCTGAACTGTTGCTAAGACCGTCGCCACAACGTCATCATGCTCAGGGCCTGGATTTGTTTCAATATCACCAGGCATAATTAATAACAAATCGGTAATACAACACACTGTTCCGTAAGCACAATGGTATACGATATGCAACCCCTCTTTGGGGCACGACACAAAAAACAGGTAGCGGTTACTGCTTGCAAGGCCGGTACAAGTTTCAAGCTAACTAACCTGAAATAGCATGCGCGGTAAGTTGATGCAGTGTCGTGCCCCAACAGGAAGCCTCCGGACGCCAGCTTATAT
Organism: Dermacentor andersoni; assembly: GCF_023375885.2. Classification (NCBI taxonomy): domain Eukaryota; kingdom Metazoa; phylum Arthropoda; class Arachnida; order Ixodida; family Ixodidae; genus Dermacentor; species Dermacentor andersoni. The sequence continues at coordinate 188,931,292 of NC_092818.1, read as the reverse complement.
CTGTCTCGTTCCGTGATAGTGACAGGCCATGTGACCGTTGCTTGTCTCGGTTGCCATTCGAAGCTGTGGAAGCGTTCTAAAGGTGGCGGATTTGTCGGTGCTTCGGATGTGTCCGGTGGCGCGAGATCAATAGGCGTACCAGCGCAGAACATCGCAGCCGATGCTTGCAGGTGTTACGTTTCGCCTACAACGCGCGGTAATGCCGGCGCGGATGCAACGGACGCCGGGGCTTTGTTCAAAACGGCGGACATTTTGGCCTGTTCGACGCCGCCGCAACGCCTACCCGCCAAGCGTGTCCAGGCGTGTTTCAGTGCCACGTGTCTTCGTGTGTGCGTGTGTGTGTGTGTGCCCTCGCTTGTCAAAGCGCGGCAGCCGGGGAGCGGAGTTCCCCGAATGAGGAGCCTGGAGGTCTCTCGGCTCAACCGTTCGCGCCGTCGTGTGGGCGGTTGGCGATGCGTCACTACACTCGGTTCAGCAGGTCTCTCGGCCCGACAGTTCGCGCCGTCGTGGGGTCATGCTCCGCCGTCCCGTGACCTTCATCCCGTGACCTTCATCCCGTGACCTTCTCTTTTGGACCGCGACGCCGAGGGTATAAGAGCAGCTGCCCCCGGACGCCAGGAGGGAGGCTCCGATTTGTACTGTTGAGTTACGTGCTCTCCCGTCTCTCCAATTCGGTCGACCTGACCGGCCGCTCTTTTGCTATGTTAGAATAAACAAGTTGTTCTGTTACCAGTCTTCTCATGCTTTGCCGGGACCTTCGGATGCTTCCAGTGCCCCAGGCCGCCAGGCCAACGCTACCCTTGGGGCTTGCGACCCATTGGCAATAACGGGCGTCAGCACCGAGACCCCAACAACTCGGGCCAGCGGTGCGATTACAACATCTGGTTGCCAGCGGTGAGATCGCGACAACGGAGGCCAGCAGCGAAGAGATGCGGTTGAATGTATGCTGAGCAGCACAACGACCATCCGGGAGCAGCGCAACGAGCCCTGTGTGATGACTGGTTGCCTGCAGCGGAACGACTGCGCTGAAGTCTTGGCTGCGAGGTTTGGTGAGTGCGGGACTTTCTTCTTCTGAGTTTTGCCAGGCTTTTGTTAGTGTTAGAAACAGAGCTGGTAATTGTGGTTGTCGTTGCTGCCGGGTTAGTTTGCGGCAAGACAATAGTAGGCAGTAGAGAAAGCAGCATTCAGAGCAGCCATGGATTTGAAGTCGTTGCGCAAACCGAAATTGCTGGAGCTTGCAAGAGAGTTGGGTCTGGATGTCTCAGACAAACTCAGAAAACCAGAACTGCTAAGGGCTATTCTTGAGTTAGAAGCTGAGGAGGACGAGCTGTCGGAATGCCTTGAGACCATTGAGGAGAGGGAGCTTGAACTTAAAGAACAGAAAGAGAAAGATGAGCGTGAACTTAAAGAGCAAAAAGAGAAACAGGAACGCGAACTAAAAGAACAAAAAGAGAAAGAAAAAGAAGAGCGCGACCGTCAACACGCATTGGAAATGAAGCGTCTCGAGTTAGAGATGGAACGCGCTCGTAATGGAAGTCAGGCACACGGTGCAGGAGAACGAGTATTGTTCAAAATGACTGACCTGATGCGGCCGTTTAAGCTTGGAGAGGACATTGGTTTGTTCCTGGTTAACTTTGAGCGAACGTGCGAGAAGCAGGGGTTCTCTCGGGAAACGTGGCCACAGCGCTTGCTCACTTTGCTACCCGGCGAGGCGGCCGACGTAGTCGCTCGCTTGGAGAGAGAGGAGGCAGAGGATTTCGACAAAGTGAAATCGAGTCTGCTAAAAAAGTACCGGCTGTCAGCGGAGGCGTTCCGTCGGAAGTTTCGGGAAAACGAGAAAGGCAAAAGTGAGTCATATACAGAGTTTGCCTACAGGCTTATGTCAAACATGCAGGAGTGGCTCAAAGAAGAGAAAGCGTTTGGTGACCACGAGAAAGTTCTGCAGTGTTTCGGGCTAGAACAGTTTTATAGTCGGTTACCTGAGAACGTGCGGTACTGGGTCTTGGATAGGCCAGACGTTAGTACGGTGGCTAGAGCCGCTGAGTTAGCCGAGGAGTTTGTGACGCGTCGGGCTCGTGGAGCTAAGGACGGTCAAAAGGGTGAATTTGGCTCCAAGTTTGAGAGGCCAAAGTTCGCGCCCATGAGAGCAAAGGGGGACACACGTAGTTCGGATGCGAGTGAAAGCAGTCCGACCGAACGTAAGGAGACGGCGGCAACCGAAGCCGAACGCAGAAAGCGGTTCGAGACGAGGCAAGCGCGCGTTTGTTATACGTGCCAGAAGCCGGGTCACTTTTCGGCGCAGTGTCCAGAAACAAAAACACAAGTCGTGTTTTTGTCTATATGCAGCACTGACGAGAACATGAAGCTTCTCGAGCCTTACATGCGAGACCTCCTCGTGAACGGGAAAGAGTGCCGAGTGCTTCGCGATTCCGCAGCTACAATGGATGTAGTTCACCCCTCTTACGTAGAACCCGATATGTTCACGGGCGAGTGCGCATGGATCAAGCAAGCAGTGGAAGCTCATAGCGTGTGTCTGCCGGTAGCAAAAGTGCTTATTGAAGGACCTTTCGGAGCACTTGAGACGGAGGCCGCAGTGTCATCTATGCTGCCCCCCCAGTACCCGTACTTATTTTCGAACAGGTCCGATCACCTCCTGCGCGAGAAGGGGCTTTTGTTTGGTGAGGCTAGCGTTCAGGCCTTAACCAGATCGAAGGTTCGGGAGCTCGCTGCAAAGGCGGTAGTTGCGGGGCCGACGTTGTTGAAAGATAAGAAAGGGTCAGAGGCGCAGCAAGCTGGTATTCAGAGCACGCCCGAACTGAATAAAATTGAGCCTGTAGCGTTAAAGGCACCAGATACTGGAGAGGAAAATCCCGACACGGGAAAGTTAGAAGAGCTGTCTCCAGATTTGCTCATCGCGCCTACGTCAGACGGACTTAACAGGTTGCTAAAAGTCAGCCGGTCGGCTTTGATAGCCGAGCAAAAGAAGGATGGCAGCCTAGAAAACCTACGCTGCATTGTCAAGGAAGGTATCGCCAAGAAAAATGCTCGCTTTGTGGAAAGAGGTGGGGTCCTGTACCGGAAGTATCTAGACCGCAGGGGAGTGGAGTTCGATCAGCTGATCGTGCCTCAATGCTATCGTCAGGATCTGTTGCGCTTGTCGCATGGGGGTTCGTGGTCCGGACACCTAGGAGTTAAGAAAACTAAGGACCGTCTCTTGCAAGAGTACTATTGGCCAGGGTGTTTTCGGGACGCAGACCACTTTGTGAAGACATGCGACACCTGTCAGCGGGTGGGCAAGCCAGGGGACAAATCGAGGGCGCCGTTGAAGTTGGTACCTATCATTACGGAGCCTTTTAGACGGCTCGTTATTGATACAGTGGGACCTCTGCCGGTAACAGCCACGGGGTACCGACACATTTTGACTGTGATCTGCCCAGCGACAAAGTTCCCTGAAGCAGTGCCGCTTAAAGAACTCAGCTCAGTTGAGATAGTCAATGCACTACTGTCCATATTTGCGCGAGTTGGTTTTCCTGCAGAAATCCAGTCAGATCAGGGTACAGTGTTTACTAGCGCTTTGACGACAGCCTTTCTCGAAAGGTGCGGGGTAAGGCTGTTACACAGCTCAGTGCACCACCCCCAGTCGAATTCCGTTGAGAAGCTCCACTCCGTCATGAAGCGCGTGTTGAGAGCATTGTGTTTTGAACATCAAACTGACTGGGAGCTGTGTCTGCCTGGAGTGATGTTTGCTTTAAGAACCGCGCCGCATGCGGCTACGGGGTTCTCGCCAGCTGAGCTGGTGTACGGTCGCTCACTGCGATCTCCGCTTCGCATGCTTCGAGAATCATGGGAAGGCAGGGGCGACGACCCAGTCGTGGTAGAGTACGTGCTTAAGCTCCTCGAACGCTTAAGAAGGGCACAGGAGTTGTCAGGTGAAGCAATGGCAGAGGCCCAGCAGAGGGCCAAGGTTTATTATGATCGGACAGCCAGGGCCCGTCGTTTTGAGGTGGGCGATGAGGTCATGATATTGCGCACATCGCTAAAGAACAAACTCGACGTGCAGTGGGAGGGCCCGGCACGGATTGTTCAAAAACTGTCGGACGTTAACTACGTGGTGAGTCTGCCAGGAAAGCGGAAAGCACAGCAAGTTTACCACTGTAATCTGCTCAAACCCTATAAGCAACGGGAAGCAGTGGTGTGCATGATGGTAAACGTGCCCGAAGAGCTTCCGGTCGAGCTTCCGGGACTAGGCTCAGTGACGAACAGGAAAGACACCGATCAAGTCATTAGTGACTTAATAAGTAAAGCATCGCTGTCGCCTGAGCAGAAAACCGAACTACACCAGCTCTTACAAGAGTTTCAAGGTCTGTTCTCTGAGAGGCCTGGTAGGACTTCTGTCCTTACTCATGACATAGAACTTACCTCCCCAGAGCCAGTACGATCCAAGGCGTACCGGGTGTCACCCCGCCAGAGCGATATTATGGAGGCTGAGGTAACGAAAATGCTACAGCTCGGTGTTATTGAAGCGGGTGAGAGTGATTATACCTCCCCTTTGATTTTAGTTGAGGTACCGGGCAAGGAACCTCGTCCTTGCGTCGACTACCGCAGGCTTAATTCCATCACTAAGGATCAAATTTATCCGATCCCTAACATCGAGGAGCGCCTTGAGAGAGTGAGTAGCGCTCAGTTTATTTCCACCCTAGATCTTGTCAGGGGTTATTGGCAGGTTCCACTTACAGAAGAGGCTAGTAGGTATGCGGCATTCATTTCACCAATGGGGACATTCCGTCCTAAAGTTTTGAGTTTTGGTTTGAAGAACGCGCCATACTGCTTTTCAAGCCTCATGGATAAAGTGTTGCGGGGACAGCAAGAATTCGCTTTACCGTATCTAGACGACGTAGCGATATTCTCCGCATCCTGGCCTGAGCATATGGCACACTTGCGGGCAGTGCTAACCCGCCTGCGCGATGCGGGCTTGACAGTCAAAGCTCCCAAGTGCCAGTTAGCACAGGCCGAGGTTGTCTACCTCGGACACGTGATTGGTCGGGGTCGTCGCCGCCCCTCTGAAATAAAGGTGGCCGCTGTGCGAGACTTCCCGCAACCGCGCACGAAGACCGATATTCGGTCGTTCTTAGGTGTCGCCGGCTACTATCAGAGGTACATCCCCAGGTACTCGGATATCGCGGCTCCCTTGACGGATGCTCTAAGAAAGACAGAGCCGCAAACAGTCGTCTGGGATGAGACGAAGGAAAGAGCTTTTAGCGCCCTAAAGAGCGCCCTAACAAGCCAGCCTGTGCTACGATCGCCCGACTACACAAAAGGGTTCGTTGTTCAGTGTGATGCTAGTGAGCGAGGCATGGGCGTTGTACTGTGCCAACGGGAAAATGGAGAAGTAGAACACCCCGTCCTGTATGCTAGTCGTAAGCTGACGAGTCGTGAGCAGGCGTATAGCGCCACCGAGAAAGAGTGTGCGTGTATCGTGTGGGCCGTTCAGAAATTGTCATGTTACCTAGCTGGCTCGAGGTTTATCATTGAGACGGATCACTGCCCTCTCCAATGGCTGCAGACCATCTCTCCCAAAAATGGTCGCCTCCTGCGCTGGAGCCTCGCTTTGCAACAATATTCCTTTGAGGTGCGTTACAAAAAGGGGAGTCTCAACGGTAACGCCGATGGCTTAAGTCGAAGCCCCTAACGTGGGAATCAGCCTCAAAATTGCTTGTTACTGATGTTTTTCTTCCTGAGGCAGGATTTTTTTTAACTTATTGCTTTTGTGTAGTGTTTCAAAGTGATGATGTGCTTTCTAGTGCAATTTTCCGATTTGTGGACGCGTTCTGAGTGCTGCTAAACTACTGTAAGGAACTAGGCAGCAGTAAAAAAGGGGAAAGAGCCTGGCAGGGCTTAGTGAGGGTTGTGCCGTGCTTGCTGACTGAGCGGTTGACTTTTGGCGTGGTTCTAACGCTTGCCGGAAACGAGAACAAAAATGTCAACTCTCCCGAAGTCACTTTGCAGTGTCCTGTGTGCACCTGAACGTGAGAACGAGGCCTTCTCTGTGCGCTGCGCTCAAGAAACGCCCAAGGACGCCCAACTTCGGTTATGAGCATCATCGAGCGACATCCCTCCGGACAGCGGATGCAGTCCCCTGACCATCGGGATCTCCTTCCCCCGGCGGGGCGGTCTGTTACGTTTCGCCTACAACGCGCGGTAATGCCGGCGCGGATGCAACGGACGCCGGGGCTTTGTTCAAAACGGCGGACATTTTGGCCTGTTCGACGCCGCCGCAACGCCTACCCGCCAAGCGTGTCCAGGCGTTGTTTCAGTGCCACGTGTCTTCGTGTGTGCGTGTGTGTGTGTGTGCCCTCGCTTGTCAAAGCGCGGCAGCCGGGGAGCGGAGTTCCCCGAATGAGGAGCCTGGAGGTCTCTCGGCTCAACCGTTCGCGCCGTCGTGTGGGCGGTTGGCGATGCGTCACTACACTCGGTTCAGCAGGTCTCTCGGCCCGACAGTTCGCGCCGTCGTGGGGTCATGCTCCGCCGTCCCGTGACCTTCATCCCGTGACCTTCATCCCGTGACCTTCTCTTTTGGACCGCGACGCCGAGGGTATAAGAGCAGCTGCCCCCGGACGCCAGGAGGGAGGCTCCGATTTGTACTGTTGAGTTACGTGCTCTCCCGTCTCTCCAATTCGGTCGACCTGACCGGCCGCTCTTTTGCTATGTTAGAATAAACAAGTTGTTCTGTTACCAGTCTTCTCATGCTTTGCCGGGACCTTCGGATGCTTCCAGTGCCCCAGGCCGCCAGGCCAACGCTACCCTTGGGGCTTGCGACCCATTGGCAATAACGGGCGTCAGCACCGAGACCCCAACAACTCGGGCCAGCGGTGCGATTACAACACAGGGAAAGGGTGACCTAAAATAGCATGAGCGGTAAGTGCTGCGCAGTGTCGTGCCCATATATATTGCCTATATATTTGGTATACCAATGAGTCAGCCAAGTATGGTACAATTGAAATTTTAAACTCGCACTAGATGGAACTGCGAGAAATACGCTTCATATTTTTACATCAATGTTCCAAGTTTTTAATGACTCGGTTATTTCTTACAAGTTTTCTACTATTAGAATTATTTTCTGTATATTAACAACATAAACCTGTAACTGCATGGTGTTCTGTGTAGGATACCTAAAACCTTTGCTCCCAAAATCAGAACTACTCGTGTTTTTCTTCTTTTCAGAACGATATAGTTTTGTTTCAGCACATCTGGCCAAAGCAAAGGCTTATATGTTTTTCTTTCACAGTAAAGTAAACATTCATGCAATAAGTAGTTTTGTGTTGCAAGACGACTGTGAATATTCAACTCAGTGTCGGCGTCAGCATTATTGTTCACAGTGAGAGAGGTTGCAGGTTTACCTCAATAAATAGATTTGATAGGCCCTTGATTGCTTTGAGCATTGGGCGTACAGAAATCACACTCCCAGTTTCGATATTTATTTATTTATTTATTTATTTATTTATTTATTTATTTATTTATTTATTTACTTACTTATTTCAATTTACATCCCAAAGCAACGTACTGGTTATAGATGTCGCCAAAGTTGGATTTCCTCATTAGGATAGACAACCTAGGCTTCTTTAATGCGCACCTAAAGTATCCTACACTAGCCTTTATCGTATTGCGCCCCCATACGAATCCGACCGCCGCAGCCGCTGCCACCCGGTGTCAAGAACTTTTGACCTCGCGATGGGCAGCACAACGGAATAACCACTGGGCCACCGTGGCCCGTATTATTTGTGAGTTCCAGTTTGTTGACTAGGTGTTCGGTACAAAATTAAATCGGCACAGTGCAATGAAGGACATTCATGGTAAAATGCGTCAAGGGCCATCGAACTCCTCAAGAAGAGGTGCTCTTTACCAGATGAGATCGCGATATACAATCGCGAGCGACGCCTTTGCCGGCAGCTTTAAAAGCGAACCAAATAAATACGCATAAATAAACGTCCATGTTTGTTCATTTCTCTAAAGCTTTGTCTGCAGCGTTATTATTATAAAGCCGTAAGCTTAGCAGGTGTATGCAAATTTTCAGCAGGCATACATGAGGCCAACGAGGATTTTCACACGTAATTTTCCGTTGACGCAGACATATTCAGGATGTTTCTCAAGGCTGCAGACGTCTACATGAAGTTCTCTTGGAACGTTAAAACTCTGGCGGCTGCAACGGCGAACACCCACGCTTCTTTCAGGATTTTACCAAGCACACTTTGAGAGCGCCGCTAGTATGTGCGTAGTCTGCTGACAATCCTGCGTACAAACTTAATCCAAAGAAGACGAAGATGAAGAAGTAGCTCTTGTGCGGAACCTCGTTTTCCACTGCTCAAATTTTACGACTATTCTTGCGTGTTCTCAGAAGGCGCAGCTCCTGAGACCTTCGGCGATGGAAGCGGAGCCAGTTAGACGTCCGGAGGAGACAGATGTCACAGCGTCCAGCGCTCCGAGGAAGCGCAGTCACTTCGTGAGCGACACAGGCAGCGAGGACACCTTGCTGCACTACTCTGCTTCAGAAGTTCTGTTGGATGACGGTAATTACTTAACAGTTGTAAGGCAAAAAGAAAACAGGAGAATCGTCCCTGCTTCCTCGTCTTCAACAAGGACGACAACGATGGCAAAGAACAATGACAGGGCTCATACCATCCTCTTCTTTCCCGAGACGCCGACCGACGGCCTGAATCGGTTAAAAAGGCAAACCATATCTGTCAAACTGGAGGCTCTTGTTCTGAATGAGATTACGGGTGTGAGAATTAACACCCACAAGAACATTCTCGCGGTCGATGTCAAGAACGGAGAAGCGCTGGATATCTTGAGTACAGTCAAAATGCTGGGCAAGATTAATGTTCTCACCATAATACCACAGGACAGCGATACTTCATCAGGTGTGATTTATGATGTCGATGAGTCAATCAGCGACAACGATCTGCCTGTTTTGGTTAAATCCGCCACAGCAGATGCAACTATTATCGAAATCCGCCGCCCAGGGGAATCACGTTGTGTGAAGATAACCTTCAAGGGAGGAAACTTACCATCACACGTGAAAGTTAGATTTTTTGATCATCCAGTGGAACCGTTCGTTCCAAGATCACTTCAGTGCCGTAATTGTTTGAAGATCGGGCATGTAAGCGGCATATGCAGAAATTCGACCGTGTGCCCAAATGTTCTGAGCAGCATAGCACTGATGCTTTCCGTGCGACTGATTTCACGTGTGCCAATTGCTCTGATCCCCATGAAGCATTGTCAAAAGACTGCCCGAGACACAAGACAGAGCTGAAAGTCCTAAAACAAATGCTGAGAGACAACTCAACGCACAGAGAGGCCGCCGCCAAAGTGCGACGGCGTCGTGTCAGCCGTCACCGCAGGCGATCTTCATTTACTATAAATACTGATACCGTCGTGAGACAGGCGCTACTTCCTGCAGCTGGTGCTCCCAAGCCGCTCAGCCACACTAACAACACGGTGGCTTGTGACGCAGTGAATACGTCTACTGCAAACGACTGGCCTGCACTTCCGACATTATGTCCTCCAGCACAACAAATATCGACGGTGGACTACCGACGCACCATGGACGGCACAGATCGCGTGCGAGGTCAAGACAAGGAAGTAATCGCTATGATCAAGTCTCTAATGAAAGTCATTCGCATGTTCATAAATGGCATGCAGAGGCCATCTGCTCGGGGTGCACTGCAAGTGCTGGGCAGTCTGGATTCGGTTCTTGCGAGCCTCGAGTAGCAAGCACAATGGCTCTACCACGTCAGCCGTCCTTTAGACAAGTCAAGCAAGCGTCTACTATGCAATGCCCGTGGACTGAAATCCCGTGTTGCTGATTTTTGCCATTACATTTTCCCCGATCGATTCCCCATTATTGTCGTCTGTGAACCGAACCTACAGAAACCCGTCCAGATCTCAGGCTATGAACCTTATGTGTCATCGACTTGTAATGACATTAGTAAAGTGATCATCTACATATGGTGTGAACTGACTTACGTTGTTCAGCCAGTGCGGCCACAACACAGTAATCAGTATTTCTGTTTGACTATGAAAAAACATGAACTTGCGTTCACTCTAATGGGCGCTTACCTTTCTCCATCAAGTCGTTTCAACAGAGAGAGACTGAGCGACACTATAGATGCGATTCCTGGTCCATGGATTGTTGTTGGGGAATTTAACGCACATCATTCCCTTTGGGGAAGCATCAAAGTAAATTCCAAAGGAAGAAATCTCGCTTCATTTGCCTGTGACCATGAACTTTGCTGTCTAAACGATGGGAGTCTCACTTTTCTGCGGGGCCGGCCGTGCAGTAATTGTTTAGACTTAGCTTTTGTCTCGCGATTCCTCCCTCGCTGCGTCCATTGGTTCGCAGATACAGAAACCCACGGAAGCGATCACATTCCTACTTACCTGAAGATCAAAGGCTTAACCAAATCCGTTCCGTGAAATTTTAAACAAACAATAGATTGTCCCGTGTTTGAATGACTTATGGAAGACGCTTGCCACGAAGGCTTAACGTTCACGCTAGAAGTTCAGATCACCAAGGCTACGCAGGATACTATGCGTTCATTTCGGCCAATGGAGAAATACGCAGATTTTGATGCGGAAATGCACAGCCTCCGTGCACTCCCCTTGCGAGCGGAACGATGGTACAGACCGGGTAAATCAGTTTACGACCTTAGAGAGGCCAGACGCATTCAAAAGAAAATTCGACGTCGCCTTGCACTACTGCAAAATCAACGCTGGAAATCGTTTTGTGAGTCTCTCGATCAGCGTAAACCTCTGTTCGTTGTCTGCAGAACAGTCCGCGGACTTCGAACAGCTCCTCAACAGCGTCGTCCATTTAAGTCTCTAGCCATCCATCAAGGACGCTGAGAATTCGGCATAGCCGAAGATTACTGCGCAAGGATCGAGGGCCCGGCTTTACGAACCTATGCTTATTGTCTCCCTCTTGCTCCCAAGATCCTCATATGGACGCTCCTTTCTCCATTGAAGAAGTGGAGGCCGAATTTGCTGGGTACAAGTGATCTTCGTCACCAGGACCCGATGGCATCACATACTCTGCGCTTGAAAACCTTAGTCAAGAGGCCAGGAGCGCACTTCTTGGCCTATACAACCCATCATGGCATGGCGGCCTGGTCCCTACCACGTCGAAGTCTGGTCTCCTTGTTCCACTCATCAGGCCTGGTAAATCTTCATTGGAGTCGTCATCTTACCGTCCAATAGCACTGGCCAGCTGTGTCGGCAAGGTAATGGAGAGGCTGTTCCTTACATTGTTAGAATGGTACTGAGAATTTTATGTCTATCCAGAGGTAATGGCTGGCTCTCGACGCGGACGCTCGTCAATAGACAGCGTTATTGATCTTGTAGCCTATGTACAGCACCAGAAACATCTGAAACGAATCACAACGGCCTTATTGCTTAATGTTAAAGGTGCGTACAACAGCGTAGATCATCATGCAGTTCTGGAGGCCTTAGAAGCTGTAGGGATTGGTGGACACGCTTTTCGCTGGATACGCACCTATTTAAAGGGAAGATATTTTTTGCTAATTTTGACTGAAGACGGACCAACGCCGCCTAGCAATAGCATTCGCGGTGTACCGCAAGGCGAAGTACTCAGTTCTACCCTGTTCAACCTGGTGCTCGTTTGTCTCGCTGATTCGTTTCCGCAAACCGTTCAGCTCTCCATATAAGCAGACGACATTTGCATATGGGCTTCAGGAGTGACACAGTTCGCGCACGACTTCAGAAGGCTTCAACGGCCGTGTCAACATACCTGAGAAGGCAAGGCCTGGAGCTCCTACCCTGAGAAATGTGCATTCATTGCTTTTACTCACAAAGCTATGGCCCCATATGCTTTGCGGATTACTGACCAAACTGTACGATATGGACGAACGTGCCGATTTCGTGCCGTCATCATTGATAGAGACTTATCTTGGAGCCCTCACGTCTCGTACATGACAAAGCGTATTGTCGCCATTGTGAACCTTCTTGCGTTTCTGGGCAGGAATCCCTGGGGCACAACACTACAATCTATGTTGCAACTATATAAAGCAATGTCTTGGGCTTCCTGCGGTACTAGGAAATACTTGCACTACAAATATCCGCGAACTCCAGAGTGTGTAAGCACACGCACTCAGAACTGGTCTTGGTCTCCCAAAAACTACGTCATCGATTGCGGCAGTGGCCACTGCCAGAGAAGCTCCTTTGACAGTCTACATTGATAGATATGTCCTGAGGGCACACATCCGACACGTGACTCGGATTCGCTCACACCATCTTGCTTGCTTGCCCGCTAATAGGCCACATTCAACTTTTTCTAAAGGTATTGTAAGACATCAGTCCTACTTGCCATCACAATTTTCGCCTGCTACACGATTATCAGACCCATTGTGGCGTCTGCACCGGCCGCAAGTGCAATTTACAATTCCAGGCGTCGGAAATAAAGCTGGAGCGCCATTGCAAGCTTTGAAGCAAGCAACTTTGGAACACATTCACAACGTGCACAGATTCCGGCAACATGTCGTCACACAGATGGTTCGGTAAAACTCAACAGTTCTGCTGCTGTAGTGATCATCCCGGCAAAATCTGAAGAAATCAAATTAAAGACTTCATGTGTGACCACATCGATGGGTGCAGAAATCGCGGCACTTCGTGCTGCACTTGATTTCATTGATCAGGAACTACTACAACAATGGACAGTCTTTAGTGACTCCAAGGAAGCCCTTCAGTGCATGCAAAGCCCAATGCGCCATGGACCCAATGAACTGGCCTCGAAAAGTCGATACATACATCATCGCAGCCATAATTAGGAGTACAAGATAATATTTGAATGGTTTCCAGGACATTGCAGCATCGGCGGGGATAACCACGCCGACAAAGCCGCCCGATCTGCACATGAAAGTGGTCAATGTGTCTTGATTCCCCTTTCACGAACAGACGCTGCGGCTGAGCTCCGATTGATGTCCCGTCAATGTACTTTGTGGGACTCAAGCGTTTTCACCATGTGTCGTTTGCGTTCGTTGTTTCCGTACATACAGACGCACCTACCGCCTGGGATACCACGACGGGAACAGACCATGCTGTACCCTCTGTGGCTAGGCGCTGCATTTACGAACTCATATTGTTTCCTTATTGGTATGGCCAACAGGCACCCGTGCGACACATGCAATAGCGATGAGACGCTCGCATATATCTGTGTTTGCCCGCGATACAGTGTCCAGAGACAAATGATGTGCAGAGTACTTGACCAGTTGGACAATCGTCCACTGTAAGAACTAAAAGCTTTAGGTCAGTGCTCCCAAAGAACATCCACGTTGAAGGCCTTACTCGCATTCTTAACGTTCCTGCGGTGTAAGGGGCTTCACGATAGACTTTGAGAACGCCGCCCCCTATCGCTCTATAGTGTAAACGGTTTGTTCGTGCTCGTCTCTATTTCTCTCTATCTCTTCCTTCCAGTCTCTTTCTCTTTTTATCCCCTTTAACCCTTCCCCGTGCAGGGCAGCCAACCGGAACTACCTCTGGTTAACCTCCCTGCCTTTCTATGCACCCTTTTCTCTCTCTTCATATGTCAATCTCTATCCTCGTTTCTTTTAGGATTCTTTGAAAATTGCATTTCCGCTTCCGACTTCCGCTCTGCCTACGCACACCTCCTATATTCCTGCAACTCTGTTAATAGCTATGTGTTTTAGTATTTTATCAGGCAACTTAACGGGCTGATTCCTGTCGACAGATTCCTCTGTTTGGAAACGTTTAACAAGCTAGCTCCATTCGCCTGCCAGCGCTAATTCTTTGAATCGACCTTGCACACAAGATCTGTACCTTACAAGATGGAAAATAAACTTTCATTTCATTTCATGTTATGAAAAAAAAAGAATGGATGAGAGGGGACGGACTTGGCAGCACGAGTGATATGTAAGCGGGTGATGGCTGTAAGAGAGCGTGACAATGAGGTTCTGCAGCCGCTCTTTCGTACAATACCATTGTTGCCATCTACTAGAAATTCGGCTACGTTCAAGAAAAAACCAGCAAGAAGAATTGTCCCGAAGCAGGCACTTGAGCAATATGCAGCCAAGATGAAAGTGTTAACTTCAGTACCATAAAATCTAGGATTCGCGGCCCTCCAAAAGATCCGAGCAATGATGCGCCACTCCAAAACAAAGCTAGTTCGTCTCCTAGATGGGAAACTTCCAACTCTCTGCAGACCAAACCATGTTCCACATCTCAAGGCTGTCGGCGAGCATGGGCAGTACTTTCCGCCGGATTCATCCCACGAAGACACAAAGACGGCCTGACGAGTGCCATTACCGTGGCTCATGCGCACGACTCGAGCGCTAACTGCACGCTGGGGATCTAATGCGAGCCGTAGTATGTCAAGAATATCCTACTAAGCACAACTACTCCTGGGCAGATTAACTTCACGTGGCGATGAAACGCCACGCCTGTTGCATATAGCATTCAGGAATGGGCAATACTGCATGTCACAATTGAAGCGCACGCTGAGCAACAATCGCCGAACCTGAGTGACAAGGAAATAACTAACGAGAACTCGCGCGCGACTCTAATCCACGTGCAATAGATGAAACAGGAAGTTCAAATCCTCGAGGCGGCAGCGCACAAGCGCACAAGGAAAGGCAAAGTCACCTTGAACGCGGCTATTGAAATGCGTCACTTTAGACAAGCTGCATGCCGCCCTGCAAGTATAGAAGAAACATAGAAGGCACTGCAGTTATCGCAAGGCGCTTAACGAGGGTCGCACAAAGTCGTGCAGTACAAGGTTGCAAAACGGTAGAAAGAGGATTCGAAGACCAAATAACATCTTGCGCTGCACAATTGTTAGTCCACAGAGTTCCGGAACTAACAGCAAGAGAGAGAGAGAGAGCAGAGGTTAAATGAAAGGCAGGGAGATTAACCAGGACTGAACCCGGTTGGCTACCCTACACTGGGAAAAGAAAAAGGGGAGGGAAAGATTAAAAGAAGAGGAGAAAGTCCACTGGGGATATTGATCGGTCACTCAGTCCGGATCACAGACGCTGACTCAACCCAGTAGCTTTCAAATATCGCAGCAGCGCTTTTGTGGCCTTTGTAGCTGCGATATGTGGGGCCATGGTCCAAATATCTTGTTCAAGGTGAACCGTTTTCTATCTAACTGATTTAAAGATGTGCAGAGGTCATTTCTTTCATTTTCAAAAGATGGGCACTAGCACAGTAGATGTTCTATAGTCTCCTCGACACCGTAGGCATTGCGCTCGGTGCTATCAGCCATTCCAATCAAACACGTATATGCATTGGTGAATGCGACGCCCAAGCTTAAGCGGCACAGCATTGCTTTCTCATTTCGCGGAAGCCCTGGTAACAACCGCAGTTGCATAGATGGGTCGAGGGAATGCAGTCGATGTTGGGTGAATTCAGGTGGGTCCCACTTCTATAATGTCATACAGTGCGCTAGCTTGCTTAAGTGTTGGGCTGCGTCAGTCCGCGATAAAGGTAGAAAAACAAGGCTTGCTCCTTCATGTGCTTTCCTAACAGCTTTGTCAGCGAGGTTGTTGCCGGAGATACCGCCACACGAGAGAAACAAGTGCTCACCCATCGATGTGCGTATTTATTTCCCGTTACGTTTACGTTATGGCTACAGTTATACCAGTGTGTGGCAGAATGCAAAGCCAGTGACTGAGGAAGCATGAACCGACACGGAAGCTCCCTATAGGGTCATCAACGCACACGTTTTTATTGACAGCTTGCTGAACAGAATGATGATTTCTGTAGTGATGTTATCGTGGCATCGGCGTAGAGGTCCATGCTGAAGAGACTCGTATGCCATTGTTATTGCTTCTACGCTCACGCTAGCGACGTCGTCTGCATTGTCGATGAGATCAGATTGGTCACAAGCGCTCTCAAGATTCTGGTTTGTCTCTCTTATTCTGTATTTTGCTGGTTCACTGTTTTTAACTTCTGTTGTACGTCATGAACTGCTGCGTTGAATCAAGGTTGACATGGGCCTTAGCTGCCAGATACACGCTTTAATGCCGTAACTATAAAAGTGCTTTATAGCTAAGAAATACTATGTACTTAGCGTGCTTAAAACTTTAGTCGACGGCAGTGCGTATATGCAGAACTTAAACAGCGCTCATGTTTTTCGGTACGCAAGACATATAGAAAGAACCAGAAGCTACCAAATAAAATACCCCTTGGCACGTATTAGGCCTTCAAAACATAAATCAAGCACGTGCTTTCTCTCTCTCATGCTCTCTCTTTCCCTCTGTAACTTTGTTTGTATTTATTTATTGGTTCCAGGCAACCGAGCTTCGTGCAGTTCGACGATAAGAATCTAGTAGCGCCGGTACCGGAATAGCAGGTGGTTTTCTTTTCTTCAGGCAAGGCCACCACATTCTTTAAATAGTGGCGGTCACCGTGGCCAGTTTTCCTCGTCCCAACAGAAGGTACCAGTAGGAATAACAAGAAAAGTAAATCGCTGTAACCTCGAAAAAAAGGAAGAGGCGCAGGGAAGACGTTATTGAGCAGCTGGTCATGGCTGCAATGCAGAAGGCATTCATGGTCACTAGGAATGGCTTGCGATTATTCATTGCCGCTCAATGGCTCTGTTGCTATTTCGACACGTAATATGTTTACACTGTCGCTACGAACTGCAAGATTAGAGGTAATCTAAATTGCATATTAGAAGTTGTAATACCTCAGAAGAATACAATATTGTGGCGTATGCAGTCTTTTTCTTGCCACTAATGAAACCTTGTAACAAACGGGAAGCTCAGAGTAGTTGGTTGGGTGCCTTGACGTGGTAATATGGTGCCAAAGTACGCAGTCTTAAACTGTTTTACACCACTGGTTAACTCTGAACGTTGCTCATCTTTGCAATACATTAAGTTTGCTAAAGCGTCTAACACATGTAATTTCCACCCTCTAAATATAACACCCCTGCACGCCCGCACTGACAAATTCAAATATAGTTTTTCCCCCGATCCATACAATTGTGGAACCAGCTTCCCCTTAACATAAAAATTGCCACTTGATAATTTTGTTAAGGCAATCACTGGTTGATGCCCGTGATTCCTGGGACCATGTATTGTACACTCTGTTTATATGCATATATGTATGTATTGAGACCGTCTTTTTTTTTTCTTTTTCTGCATATTTATTACATAGGTGATTTGCTGTGTGCCTTGTACCTTAGACTTGTGTGCCCCTTTTTGCTGTGTGCGTGTGTGGCACCCTTAATTTTGTACCCCACTCCTGCGATAACCCTCATACAGTTGCAGTATGTATAAATAAATAAATAAATAAATAAATAAATAAATAAATAAATAAACGAACATGCGCCCCATTCATTCTCGTCAATAATTTTTTTTTTGTTATATGGGTCGCTTGAATTGTCTATCGAACACTGTTTTTTTTATTTAATTACATGCGATTCCTCTGGTGAAATGCATCTTCTGCGAGCATTTTCGTACTCTTAATTTACAAAGTATATATTATGCAATTTGCCCTATGTTATAGCTTGTGTACGCATTCCCACAAAAGTATCCACTGTGAAGCTGTACTAAGTAGGTGAAATACACAGCGGCCTCAACATCCAGCAGGCAGTAATGATGTACATGGCCTTGCATCTACGATGAAGTACAAAATGCTCTTGTACTTCATTAGTTGGCGCCACGCTTAGGCCGTTATATACTTTCTTTCGCAAATTCGGCATTCCAAAAGCTTTGCTGAACTAAGCAAATATGGGCCAGGTATAAGGATATAGCTGTAACGTCATGGTTTGTTACTGTAACATCAAGGCTCCTTCTAAAATCAATTTCGAAGCCTTGGGAACGAAAATAAAGCTATATAATAGTGCTCCTGAAGTTCGAACCATGAATCCCCCCTTTCTCCCCTGCTTTGTAGCTCTTTATTGCCTTGTTGTCATTATCTCACACAAGTGGAGAAAAACAAACCACAAATTATAACAGATTTGGAGAGAAAAAGAGAAGCTCTTTATCAGGAGGTAAAGATTTCTGCTGGCGTGCATAGGACCGCTGACAGGCTGACAACCTAATTCGCGTTTAGGGAAACTTGAGGTTTTGAAACATTCTACAGAACGGTGGGAAAAAGGAATAGAATAAAAGTAAAATGTGGGATGAACGATATTTACAGGCGAGACAAAGGCGAAAACTTGAAAGCTTTTTGTGCCATGAAGAGAACCGTGTTTAAATATTTCGGAGGCCAGTTTCCATAAGGTGTCAACACATTAATTCTAACAAACTGAAAACACTGCTATCCAACCCAGGCTCACCAGGGACTCAATGTATACTTATGTTTTTTGTGAGTGAGTGACTGATTTCTGGAGATAGTCGGGGAACAGGCTCCTTTGCTAACTGATTCAAATGAACTCAGTAATGGCTTCCCCAGAGTAAATTTAAACGGAAATATTACTGACGTTGACATGATAAACAACGAGGCGTTTTCTCCATATGCTACAAAACTCCAGCAACATAATGGTACCGTAGGGTAAATCGCCAGCATTCTGCACTGCCAAAATTCTAATTTCATGAGCATCTAATGGCAGAGCTTTTCTTAGTGTTATTTGCATAATTTTCTCGACTGCTAAGCAGGCGTGCTTCCTTTCTTCATCTTTTTCCTTTTTTCGTTTCTTCTTATTTTGGGGCGGAAGGAGGTTTTGTCATTACATTTCACAACGGAATTGCATTTTCGTTGAAATATACTTTTATTATAGGCTGACACAGCGAGTTCGCAATATGATTTTAATGGGTTGCAACAAACATTGCATCTCAACACTTAAAATCCCTCTTTCAGGGTATAAATTAAGCCCTAAAGGTAAGAGCACGCCAAACAAGCAACAGTCCTCGTCTTCTCTCACCTCTCAAAGGAAAAAAAATTGATTTATTGCCTAACTTCGCTCTACAATATTCTTTTAATGGGACGTATGAATTATATCCTAAAATAACGTCATTTTCTCCTTTTTTTCATGTACATTGCAGCTTCAACTTCAACAAGGGCAACTTCAACAATGAGCAGCGCGCCTAGTCGACTTAACAAGTCAGTTTGTCCCTTGGTCATTAAGGAAGGTGCACTACGCATGAAATTGCGCACTCAGAATTGCTCTTTGCATTCAAAATTATTTTGTACCTTTAAATTTACCTATGCAATGCTCAAGATTGTTCTTCGCTTTTGATTTCACATTAGCTAATTTACCAAGAAATGCACATCTTGCACGTCTCTTCACCGCATTGTACTCTCCGAAAGAGAGAGAGAGAGAGAGAAATCAGTCACACTGTAACTTGCTTTGCCTTAGTCACAAAATGGTTAGAACCATTTTTGCAAGCAAGGAAATTCACCTGATAAAATTACCGGGTATCATTTAAGGTAGCCTCGACAATGTGCAATCGATATTGTGAGTGAAATTAGACATGGAAGTATTGTGAAACTGGCAAATGTGCAGCGCCATCAAGCGGAGAGTATGCAGAAGGGAACTAGCCAGCTGCATGGCTTCCGAGATTTGCGGCATTGCGCCGTTGGTTGCGTCGATGCTCGCTTTCTCTGAGCCCCCGCGTACCTGAAGAGTCACACATTGGACGCATTCGTTCAAAGCGAAGTTTCGGCACAAGAACTTGCTACCATCACCATACTTCCTTTATGTACCGCTTTCGAGGTGTGCATCTTGGTTAAGAGTCATTACTGACTCATCCATCTGATGGTACCGAGAACAAATTTCATCATGTGAACGATAACCCGAACCAGCGCTTAAGATGAATTTGTCCTCTTGCAGGGGTACAAACTGGCAACAGTTACTCAGCAGTGCTCAGTGCCGTTCAAGGGAATACCAGCTTAGAGTATTGCATTTGTAAAGGTTCATTTGACTGGGGCGCATATGAAGGGGCACACTGAAGTGGAAGCTGCTTAGCGCAGTCATGGTCGCGGAGCTGCTGATCGAGTCGGTGCCTTTTTTTTTTTTTGTGCGGAGATTTACGCACTCTGTTATGCCCACGCAATGCCCACTGTCTTCTCGGAGCCAAGTAAGACGACAATCATAGGACATCGTAGCGCATGTTTCTTTTCGCATTCTCCAGAGAACAAAAAAGACAACATGTTATGATGAAATGAATTCACTACGTTCACTTGAAGCCACGGTTAAAAAGGCGTTCTTTTTTTGCTCTCAATTGTGCTCAGGCTCAAATGCCACGTCATTGTTGTTGACGAAGCGGGATGTCGTGAAGCTCGGGTGCCATACAGAACTGGGGCCGAATTCACAAAGCTTCTCGTTCGCAAGTGCTCTTTGTCGTCGGCCGGCCATTTTAGCTAATAGAATGCCCACCATCAGGATTGGCCAGAATTTTCTCTAATGAACAATTCTAGCGTAAGAGCTTTTGGTGAATACCGGCCCTACTGTGCAAAATCCGCCGAACCTCTCTCCTCCAAAAAGTGAACGCGCTCGCTGGCCCTCGAGTTTCGAATTTCAAAGCGTTGTTTGTGTGGTCACACGTGAAGCGTAGGAGCGAGACCATCATTGCGTCAGAGAGGAAGCTTTAAATATTTATTCGGTCGCCACTTCCCCGATGCTGGCGCTGCGAACTTGCCAAATTTTCCTCGTTTGAAGGTCGGCATCGTTATAAGATGACCGCGGCACCCTGCTTCAGCACGTGAGCGTAAATATTTGTTCGATTAAAACACACGCGGAAAGGTGCACATTAAGGTCACACCATCTTACGAAAACGATAGCTAGACGACACTGTGTGAGTTTACATGACAGCAACACGCGGAGAAACTGGCTACGTGAATAGAAATGGCAGAAAATGCCATTAAATTGCGAAGCAACATTTTGGATGTACGAGCAAACACATTAGTGTCCCTTAAGTTATCAACGCGTAATAATGCGTACGATGTGAATGCTGTTCAATATGACACATTGAGAATGCAAAAAGAAGATCGCTTCCTCGTGTCGCCTGATTGAAAAAAAAATTACATTATTTTTCAGCCGTAGAAAGATAGAATGTTCGGCAACGACACCGCCAAAGATTTATCATAATGACCTCGCGTTTTCCTGACCGCTGCATGACTTTATTTATTTTTTCTCTTTTCCTTCTTAATCTCCTCATATTCCTTGTATTCCGTGTTTCTTATAGACCCTTCTCGCGGAACAGATTGCTCTAGAGGAATCAGATGGCACTGTCGGCAGCGCGCTGCACGTCGCCTCAGCAAAAGTGAGCGAATACGAAACCATCACCACTTCTGCCCTACTACTGTGCGATAAGCTGTCCAAAATGCGGTGGTGTTCGCCAACGCGCAGTGTTCCAATCATGCTGCAAAATGTGTGGCGGTAAAGGGAAGACGTGTGCAGTCCTTTGCTGCAAAAATGGTGACTAGCATATTAAGGGGCCCTTCACAAAGCCACATAGCAAACTTGGGTTATACATCACTCAAGTATTGCGCAACAAAAAGACACGGACGTAAGAGAAGATAACACACCAAGCGCTTAGCGTGTCTTCTTCTCTTACATCCGTGTCTTTTTTGTTGCGCAATAATGCTTGAGTAATGGATTATTAACTTGCCCGGAATGCTGCTCTCATTCGGTTATACGCTGTAAGTTATTACGGGCCTTCTAGGGAGCGTTCTGCCGCAAGAATTTTTCAAATTGGTTCAATAATAGCCGAGATATAAATATTTCTATGCCGCAAAATCGTGATTTCAGGAGGCGAGCGCCAATGCCAAGAGCGACACTCTCTCCACTTGCCACGTCTAGCCTCCGCAAGCGATATTCCTTGCCTGCGTTCTCCAATACCGAAACTTGAGGATCGCGTGACATATAGTAAGATATGCGTCACGGGCCCCGCCTTCACTTTCTTTCTTCGCTTCTTTTTTTTTCTCTTTCCTTCTTTTTTCTTTCCTGTTCTTTTTTTGTTTTCTTTTTGTTTTTCTGCGCGGCGCACTTTTGCTGACGGCGTCGCGCGTGAGCTGTTGCGTTTGTTCCGTTGTTTCGCGCCGCACACGATTTTGTGCGCTGTGCGCAAGAACACCTGACTAGCGGTACATAGCCAGTGCTACACGATTACTGAGGTAGGCACAAACTGATCACGGGACATGATCGCGCGCTCGAACACGGTTGAAAATGACATAGTTTCCTTGTCTGAGCGCGCGAGAGCACGAAGTGTGAACAAGTAGACAAAAGGGAAGTAAATCTATCTTGCTACAATGCGAAGTAAACGAGAAACACGCAGACATTCGGTTTGTGTATTTTATTATGTCTGTAAACTTTAATTTGCCTATTGAAGAAACAGATTACGCAAATAACCACGGCTTTTCTCGAGGAAAAATTAAGTTAGCTCATCCGCCAGCGCTGTATCACTAACCTCAAAAGAAAGCACTTCAACGCCGGAACGTCAGCAAGAGTGAGAACTGCTCATTGCACAATCACAAAGAGAGTAGCGCCGATTCCTGGCATAAAGTTTCTCGCACGTTATCTACACACATCTACATCAGCCAACACGCAAACTTACGCTCACTACATGGTCAACGTATCAAGAACAAGTGAATTGGCGCACACTGCAATCGATGCGCCGAAGGATGAGTGACGGCGACGTACCACACCGACAACACACAAACGTTCGAAGATGAACGTTTTGTGTTGTGTCGCTGTGCCACGCGCATGACTGGCTGCATTAATCGCCTACAAATAATCTAACCTGTGATTTCTTGTATTCGACTGATTCACACATGCGAATGGTAACTGATATTTCTACATGTATATGTATTCTGATACAGAGTGATTGAGTGACTAGCGATCGATAATACGTCTTTGCTAAAAGCTATTACCAACGTCTTTACTGCCTTCCACGCCCTTGTGCGCAGCAAAATCGCCATTTAGAACACCCACGATGGATGAGGCAAAAAAAAAAAAGCTATTAGATAGTGACCGTGTCTAGAAAATTTACTGAGTGAGAAACATGAGAAGCTTCTGCTTCAATGTGTTAGTCAAATAAAGAACGAAGAGCAATACGCATCGATCCTGATTTAATTCATAAGCGGAAAATTGAGACAGTTTGGAATGCTTGTAGATATCCAGCCCCCAATTATGTACTGCGGATATTATATGAGCACAGTATACGCAGCTGGTGACGCTGTTTGTACAAGGCGTAATGAGCTCCGAGAATGCTTACATGTGACCTCTGAAGCAGTGGTCAAAGCTTCGTGTCGTCCGCCTAGTCACCGTCTACAAAATCAGCCGAAACACGGGTATGCCGAGTGGCTCCGGATGTCATGCGCATTCATTGCAAACACGGATGCAACGGAGGCAAGCAATGGATGCGTCACCACGTGACCAAACATGGATGCGCCCACGGGATTCTCCAGCTGCTCATTCTTGCTTTCTCTTTGACGTTACGCACATTTACAAGAATAGCCACACAAAATGCTATCTCATTCAGTCTCAATAGTGCACTGTCTGGTGTACCCATAAAATAAAACCTCCGTCCCCTTCGTGCGCGCGCAACGTTTGTGTGTGATTTACGGCGAAGGAACATCGGAAAACGATGTACTCGCATTCTGCGGCGTCAACACAGAGGCTAGTATCGTCCGAAGAAAACTAAAAGCACAACTGTTAGAAAGCTGCTGTGTGCGTGTGCGTGTGCGCGTGCGCGTGTGCGCGTGTGTGCGTGTGCGTGTGCGTGTGCGTGTGCGTGTGCGTGTGCGTGTGCGTGTGCGTGTGCGTGTGCGTGTGCGTGTGCGTGTGCGTGTGTGTGTGTGTGTGTGTGTGTGTGTGTGTGTGTGTGTGTGTGTGTGTGTGTGTGTGTGTGTGTGTGTGTGTGTGTGTGTGTGTGTGTGTGTGTGTGTGTGTGTGTGTGTGTGTGTGTGTGTGTGTGTGTGTGTGTGTGTGTGTGTGTGTGTGTGTGTGTGTGTGTGTGTGTGTGTGTGTGTGTGTGTGTGTGTGTGTGTGTGTGTGTGTGTGTGTGTGTGTGTGTGTGTGTGTGTGTGTGTGTGTGTGTGTGTGTGTGTGTGTGTGTGTGTGTGTGTGTGTGTGTGTGTGTGTGTGTGTGTGTGTGTGTGTGTGTGTGTGTGTGTGTGTGTGTGTGTGTGTGTGTGTGTGTGTGTGTGTGTGTGTGTGTGTGTGTGTGTGTGTGTGTGTGTGTGTGTGTGTGTGTGTGTGTGTGTGTGTGTGTGTGTGTGTGTGTGTGTGTGTGTGTGTGTGTGTGTGTGTGTGTGTGTGTGTGTGTGTGTGTGTGTGTGTGTGTGTGTGTGTGTGTGTGTGTGTGTGTGTGTGTGTGTGTGTGTGTGTGTGTGTGTGTGTGTGTGTGTGTGTGTGTGCGCGTGCGTGTGTGTGTGTGTGCGTGTGCGTGTGCGTGTGCGTGTGCGTGTGTGTGTGTGTGTGTGTGTGTGTGTGTGTGTGTGTGTGCAAAGGACATAGAAGTGAGACCATTGAAGGCAATTAGAGAAGTTGTAAGCATTCCTACTGGTATATATATGATCTCCTTCTTTCTAACGGCGTGTTCCAGATAAAATGAAGCTAGCAAAAGTGACTGTTACCCATAAAATTCTCCCAGTTAACGATATGAGCTACTACACGACAATTTCCATAGTTTCTTTAGTGAAACATGTTGCTTTACAGAAGAATCTCGGGGTTTTATACGCATATAAAGTAAAAGCACGTAATAAATATAATTTCTGCAACAGTAAATCTTCGTAAAGCACTTTACTCGAAATGAAGGAACAAATTCTAGACAACATAGTTAAAAGCGAACGCTAACTCTTGGTATGCTTCTTGATTTTAGGAAAGCTTTCAATTAAATGCAACATGCGCATCAGTTATTTTCCAAAATCTACCTCTTTATAATTGCGGTAAATAAAAAGCGCTTATACACTCTTGAGTTACTGCTGCCTAGTTTGGTCGGCAACTATACACAATTTAACGCAAGGTCTCTTCAAACATTTCAAAACAGTGTACTGCGTATTTTAGTAAACATTGGACATACTGAGTCTGCCAAACCATATTATAGCATATGTAAAATACTAAGAATACTACAACTCATAAATTTTTCTCGAAATATCGCGGATATTATGGGCAAACAAATGTTCTCTCCAAAACTAATGCGCCAGTAAAATGATTGCCTGTGACTCCAGAAAAGTCTGATAGTTAAACCACGTTGGAGAACAACATACGGAGATCAAGAATTGGTATTGCAAAGTACAACTTTTCGACCTTCTAAATGAATACCCTATACTATTGGACCTCCTAAATCCGGGAATTTGGTACGAATGTTTAAGAATAATATAAAAAATTATCGCAAGAGTGATGCAAATGTTTACCTAAGAGTATAAAAGGTTTCTTATATGTTTCTTTGTGTTTTAAGTACTTAGCAAATTGGATAAGGCAAGCTTTTCTTCTTTTTTCTCCCATCAATGATGTATCGAATAGTTTAGAAACGTGTTTACTAAGTTTAGTTTTAGGTGTCGTCTAGTGAGTGTCGCTCTGCCGTTTTGCCATAATGCTATTGTACGGGCGACACGGCGCAGTCAGGCAAATGTTCGCCTTTAGACGTGTCCTTTAAGACAGTCTGTTAACACTGTCTGAAATAAATCAATAATGAAAGAAAGACCATATGCCGCCCCATTCATAATAACTTGCTTTAGCTTACATATCCCGGTGTCGATGGCAGGGGCGGGAACGTGACCGCAGGAATACAGATGATTATGCAATGGGAAGAAAAAGACCGAAGGAAGCACGTAGTAATAGGCAAGTAGCCTAACAAGTTCTGGCACACCCACGTGCTGTAATACAAACAAAGGAGGAGAAGGAGGTTCCAATGAAAACGAAAGGTGAGATCGGCTGAAGCATGTTTGTAGCCTGCTAATCCTCACCGGAGTATATAAGAGGGAGAGACAAGGTTAGGAATATGCAGACACCAGGTGACCATGGAAGATTACAAGGAGCTATGCACACTGTCACGCACTGTGCACTATGGTACGTACTACGCGCAGAAATAATGAGTCCACACTAAACATCCTCACGCAAATACATTTCGTACACTCTCATTCCCACCCCGCATGTTCTAAAGCGCGTTTCACATAGAAAGTTCAGAAGAGATTTTGCGGCGCGTTGGGCTTTCTGAACCTGTATCCGCGCGCCCAAAATACTCTCGTCCAAACAGAATTACTGAAAAGCCATAAAGCAGGCGTTCCACTCACGTTCAAATGCAAGTAATTATATGCTCAAAGAATACAAATAAACGAGCTGATGACTAGCGCATAACAAAAAAGTAATAGTATGCACAGTGAAAGAATTTGTCGAAATCCAAACGCATGCTTCCTCTAGAAATTTAAATTTCCATGTATATTTGACATTGTTCTGTTTGACACAGTGCGCTCGTTCTGGTGCCCCATCAAGGTTGCAGCACCGAGGCTTTCGTGTTCGCCTGTACTGTCCTAGCCGATGCTCCGACACACTACAATCACACCTACCTGCACCGCAAAAACCAATGCATTATTGCCCAGATGCCAGTAACAAAGGCATACAGATTTGGATGCCTCCAGTGCATTGAAACTCGGAGTTTCCCAAATATGAAAAATAATCATATGGACGTTTTAGGGTTATCGTCTTTTTTACATGGCGGTGTTCAATGACTGAAGTGGTACAGAGCAACAAAAGCGAAGAGATATTGATATGGTTATTGATTGTTAACGTTGTAGAGACGTCACTACATCTTCAACCTGTAGACGTCGGAATAATTTTGTAGCCACCTCTTTAAAATCGCGTCTAGTCACGCATTTGCAGAAGAACTGCGCCGAACTTGCGTCAACTTGAGCACACAGTCATAATATGCATTCATTTCTCACAGAGGATCATTTCTAAACGCCAGCGCCCATAATATCAAATTAAAATGGTTTATGGGTACATGCTGCTTCACCACTTGCATGGAAACATTGCGTTGTTGGTGATCGGTACAAGCTTTGGAGAGCTTAAGTTGTAAAAAAAGAAACACAAATGCAGTTGCAAACTATATTCCTTGTGTACAGTTTGATGGGCAATGAAAGATTGGCGGCAAGACCTTCAATAAATTATTGGTGAACAAAACTTCAACTTCAACTTTTCAGGTTCAAAACAAAACTTCAACTTCAAAAAAGTTTGTTTTGAAATAACCATCGTCATTCAATAAAATAGGCATGGTTATTATAGCTTAATAAATAGCTTTAGATAATGTTACCGGATTCGTGTAATGCAGAGCTTAAAGTGCACTGTCGAGCTCAACATTTGTCTGTGGTCGGAGTTAACTTTATGAGGCAGTGCTCCACGCCTTGGTACTTAGAAGTGATGAACATGACCGAAAACAGCTTCTGCTACATACTAAGTTCAAAAACCGCAAAGTGTGCATTGCCAGCAGCGATGCCGCCTCCCTGTCACTGCGCATTGCTGTGCATCACACGTCTGCGAAGCAACAGCCACGATGAGGACACAACGATGGCTTTGCAAATCCTAAGCCCTCCCGTTACTTTCTGGACTCGAAGCAACTTTATAGCGTAAAGAACCACTTGCTGCCTTGCTATTCCGAATCGAAATGTCTGCATTGAGATCCACCTGATGTGGAGCCATCTCTCGATTTCCTCCAAAACTACTACTGCCTCAGGTATCCGAGGCCTCCGCCAGGGGCCACTGAGTTCTTCCTTGCTGTGGCACAGGAAACATTTCTGCATTGCGGGTGAAGGAAAATCGGCTCCTCTAAACCTGTTCTGTGTCTAAAATGTTCCTCATATTGTCGACGTAGATGAACTTTTTCCTGGTGGTCGCTTTCACCGCTTTGTCACTTATAATGTTCGGCTCTGGCGCAAGAAACGATTGCTGTATTCGAAACTTTGTGTACACTCCCGATGCTGCGCATTTTCACATGTGCGTGCAATGAAGGCTATTTCCCTTCGCTTCTTTCTCTCTTTCCATCACTGTAGGCCCGTCCCCCACTGCACGCCTTTAACAGGACGTGCGCCTGCTTAAACTCCTGCCTTTCCTCTATTCTTGTCTCTTCCTCGTGCAGGTTCTGCCATTCCAGTAGCGAGAGTGGTTGTTCAAATCAGGTTGTACGAGGTACGCGAGTAGTGTATACGATGCTCTCGACACTACGCGAGCACCACGCACTGCTCTAGAATGTACGATGTCGCATTTATAAAGGGTAGACAAACTTAAACTACTTGATTAAGCTACTTAAGCTACTGGAATAGACGAGCACTCGCCGTGCTAAAGCTGCTATCGTCACTTACATGTTCCTTTCTTGGTAAAAGATCGCTCTTTTGTGCAACCTTTAACCTATTTGTACTTTTCTCTTTCATTTTCCTATCTGTACGGTTTCTCTACATCTGGCCTGTCAACTGTCATTTATTGCGCTTTTCCAACGTGCAGCAAATATTTAGGGTTGTTGAGGCAAGGTCACAGTAATGCAACAATATGCTTCTCATGCCATACCCCTGTGGTAACAAGCCGGTATTAATGCAGTGCTTACACTGCCTCACCTTCCGAACGCTGTTTCTAAATCAAAACTGTATTCCAAGAATGACTTCAGAGGTACGTCAATATGTGAAACTTTCCGATACGTAGTAAGATAAAACAACACACAAACTTATAAGCTGAACAACAGCGAGATATTGGCACAGCGTTGTATTTTTTTTTCGTATAACATACAAAGCGGAAGAAAAAGCCACGTACATTGTCACTTTGTAGAAGTTACTTTCTTAACAAAACGTCGCTTTATAAATTCAAGCACAAAAGTAACCACAAAAGAAAAAGAATCAATATCTAAAGACTGGTGTCATCCTGAGAATTCGTTCTTTCGTTCCAAGTGAAGCCACTTTGCGAACTCCACGGCTAGAATTTGTAAATAGCAATATGGGCCATAAGGTAATTAGTTAGAAAGTTAATTAGTGAATTTTCGTTAATTGGTCGATTATGCGATTCAATTTTTATGGCAAGTAGTGTCCGCCTCTTCGAGTAGACCACCTCTTGAGCTAGAATTGTGCTATCCGCCACAGGCAACCTTTAAAACTTTTTGAAAGTGTTCGCTGAAACACTCTGTATATGCATGCTATCTCCGTGCATCCAAATACAATAAAAAGGACTAACTTTCTATATAGGAGTCAAATATTGACGAAATGTGTGAAGTGCTGACCTAGCAAGGTCAATTTTTCTTATTCATACACCCACCGCCAGGTGATGCCTATGCACAATACACATGGCCATGATTACATGGTGCACTGAATCCGGCTACGAACCTTCCTTCAGCTAGTGCGGTAAATTGCATCTGGAAGTGCTCGACTGCACTTAAAGGAAGAGGCCTTTGCAGTACCCTATAATAGCATGCGCCAGCATTCAGCTTGCAGCTGGCGGCGCAGAAGCTCTCGTTAAAGCTTCCGTTCTCCCTTGCTATAGCGCTAAGACTCTATAGACATTCTGCAGCCAAAGGAAGCAAACACCGAAGCTACGTCAACTTCGTGTTTGCAAACGAAGCGTTCAAAAGGAGCTCCACGCATTGCTTCAGCGCTTTGACGCGAAAACGTCAAGCCGGGAGTGGCACCGAAGCAAGCGCGGCCGCCTCGGCAAACTGCCAACGCCCTACGTGTTTGCACGCCAGGCTAGTGACCTCCACCGTTCCCGTTTTCGGCGTTCGCGTTTTATTTTTACTCTGTCGAGCTAGCGCTGTGCACTTTTGCCAAGCTCCAATAAGGTGAAGGACGAGGGAAACCAGCTCAGATTTTACCTGCTCTTCGACTTCATCGTAAGGTGATGCCCACGGCGCAGCGAACACCGAAAACGCCAGTGCTCACAACACTCCTTTAGTAATGAATTCAAAAAACAAGTTTCGTAACAGGAATTGTTTTTCGCTTTACACCTTTAACGCTTGAGGCGCTCAAGCAATTGTGGCTGCACCACGCGGTTCCTGCTTGGGGGTAGTGTCGGCATCGCTTCATTGTGTCCACGTGATCTTCTTAGCAAGATCCGGCTTTCATTACAGCGGTAAACTACTATGAATGTTATTTTCTTTTTATCTTTTGTTGTTTATTGTTTTATTTTCTTTCACTGAAGATGGGGCGGTCAAAATATGTTATGTAAGAAAAAGAAGAATAAATGGTTGCACCAGTGTTATTTCTATGCATTTCTTACCTTGCACAAAATTTATCAGGGCAGTCCTGCGCAAAACGCAACGCGACAGAGCAGATGCCCTAAGGAGAAGTTGCTCGTTACTGAAAGCAGTTCGAGCTAAGCTGAAACCACCTTATGTTTCCGTTAACGAAAAGCAGGTATCCCTGAAAGCAAAAACACCGCGTAAATAACGTCCGACATGTCGCGTATGTTCACAGCCTAGTTCGTTCAACGGATGGCTAGCACAATGTTACACCACTCACAGCAAGCATGACCGAACATATGAAAGCCCTGGTTTCTACAGATACGAGTGTTCACCTTTGGTGATAGCGTCTGCGATTTGGAGAGAGCTAATGCTTAAAAAGAAACCAAGGCTCGCATTTTGAAGTACTCGTATACAAACGCAGGCGACAGAATACGCTAAGGACAGAGAAGAAGGGAGGCCTTCACCGGATAAAGTGCTAATGAGCTGTGCAGTGGCATTAAGAGCTGTTCTCTCTGTCCATTAGTGCTGGTAATGAATTCTGCATTGGCGCCATTCACGTTTAGCAGTGATATCTAAATTTATCCATCGGGACTTTGGATTCCGGACGGTGCCCTTTGAAACCCCTGCGGTGCTACTTATACTTGCGTTGTAGACTTGCACAGCACATCACACACTAAACTGATTGTTCAAGCCGCAAAATTACGAAAGACCGAATGCGGTGCTATATCAAGCCGGCGCTGTAAGCACACACGTACCACCGCCAACACCGCACGCCCGAGTTCAGCAGAATGTTCTGAGAAGGGTCAGAAGCGGTGCACAATAAAGCGACGTTCTCGGCATGAGCAACGGCAATTTTCAATTTTCTTATTTCTACACTCCAAAACCCGCAGCGTTTGCGTATAGCTAAAACGGTTACAGAAGCGTCGACAGCCATTCTTTCCGCCGTATGCTCCGTGGCAGCATTCGCACTTATATATTATAGGCGTACTGCATCCGCATAGCTCAGGAGTCAATTTCTTTTTGCACACAAAAAAAAGAAACAAACAGAATAGTGTTCCCGGATGGCCATCTTCCAACCATATATTTTTTATAGTAAGAGGAGGAACTTCAACCATGAGATATAACACCGCCATTATATGGCAACATTTGTTTCGCCAGGCCTTGCTTAATTTTCCTACAGAGCAATGCTCAGCTGTCCATCCTGCTTTTGGGCTCAATGGAGCAAACTCTTCTGGGAAGCAATGCCTTACGCTAACATCTCCTTGATGAGTAAAAGGCGTCTGCAGTTAGACCCGCGACATATAGTATGGGAGAGTCTGGGATATATATATATATATATATATATATATATATATATATATATATATATATATATATATATATATATATATATACCACTGAAATTTATTTTAACGGATAACACGGCAAAAGCTTAGGTCAACCTTTTTTTTTTCAAAATCATGCTTTTCAATGGGATCTCAATCATTAAGCATGACGTCCTGCCTTAAATCGCCGCACGGATTTACTGTTATCTACGAGGAGTTAGTGGCATTCCCGCTTGTGTTCTTCGACCGGTCACAGCCTATTTGCCGACAGTGAATCCTGCACAGGAGACCCTGCCGACGGACGGACCTTACAGGACCCACTTCTGCCCTTCGGGCAGACCTGTATTTAAGTGCCTGGCCACAATACGATTGATTGATTGATTGATTGATTGATTGATTGATTGATTGATTGATTGATTGATTGATTGATTGATTGATTGATTGATTGATTGATTGATTGATTGATTGATTGATTTCACTTCGATTACGCATGCTCGTTTTTCACGACCACGACGAGTCGGGATGCGCACTTTACTATTTTAACATTTCGCTGTTGCCAGCATTACGCGACAGCTACTCACGGAAAACAGTGAAATAGTACTACATACTACAAGGACTAGCTTAAATGAAATACTGACTGAGGAAGGACACGACGAACTTGCTCCACGCAAAGAAAGCATTCCATAGTTTTTGGGCATACTGCTGTGTGCTGCCTCCTGTTAGACAGAAGTAGGTCTGTACCAAGCGTGCTTTCAGTTCTTTACATTACCTTTGTGAGTGGCAATACAGAGAGGTTGTCAAGATTGCTGGTTAATGCGACGCATTTTGATCCTTTATATGCTTCTAACCCAGTGTTCACATACTGCTTGTCATGTATTGAAAGTTTCAGTTTCTGTTTCAGTTCATTTTTCTTTAATTAGATATACATGCTTACACATGTATACAGAAGGAGGTCCCAGAGTATGTGGCTGAAAGGGGACCTGCTGTCAGAGAATATTTATCTTAGAGCAAATACACAACATAAAACTGCAATACAGTAGTCACTAAGTGAAAGATTATACAAAGCAAATGTAGTACGAACTTCAAAATAATATAAAGTCAATAGCTAGTCGTAGCATTAAAACAGTAGTTTAAAGCATTCGCAACAGAACAAACCAAAAATATTTATAAAGGCTACAAATGAAAAAGAAACTAAAAAAAATAAAAAAACGGAAGGGAAATGAGCAGCAGTGAAGTGAATAGCTTAGATATGTGGATTATTTTGGCGATCTAGTAGAAAAATTAACAATGTTTTCTTGAAAAAACCCAGAGACGAAGAGCGCTTGACATCTAGTGGGAGGCTGTTACAAGTAGATAATGCTGCGAAATATCCACATTGTTTTCCATAATTAGTATGTATTAGCGGTAATAAGAAATTGTTGTTAGCGGCAAATCTTGTACGCTTTAAGTTAACCAATGTAGCCTCAGAAAATATATATACTGGGGGAGAATTACGTGTTACCGTCAATAACATTACGGCTAACTTATATTTAACAAGATTATTTACTGAAAGTATTCTGTGGTTGGGGGGAGAAGCATATCAGAAGCATTGCAGTAGAGTGAGCTGAACGACAATATCGCCAAACGACGAACGCGCCTTTCCGTCACATTTTGAATTCTATGATTTGTTGACAACTTGGTACTTTGCAGGATACAGAGAGGGTGGTCTGGTTGTCACGTCTTCGTCGGACGGCTTTCTTTCTTGTGCAATTATTTCTCCGTAATTACTGGTCGTAGTCGGTAAATTAAAAGTCACATAGTATGTCCCACACCCCGCACTAATTATGGTTGCGTACTACTTCAGAATACACACTAACCTTACTGTTAAATATACTATCTACAGCAATAGATATTCATGAATTAACGCTGCTTTATTCAGCAGCTAACACCACTTAAATTACGTGAGAGACCATTTACCAAAATTCCAGTTGTGACCTTCATGTGTTCTACAGAGACGTTCGACAAATGGGTGTGATTTCAGGGCTTCGAATCGAATGAAATCTTCATGTTTCGACACCGAAATGCCATGGAAACTCAGTCAAAAAGCCATAAACTGGCTTTACATTATTTTTAAGCATATATTACTGGTCTCGTATTAAGCGTACCTTATACTGTTACTTTCATTCAGTTATGAACATTTCGCTAACAATACTTTTTAGCACTAAGTTAACTTTCTGTAGTTTCAGAAAAAGTTTCGCATATTTTTTTTTTCTTTCGCACCATATTGCACTTCATGAGAAAATAAGCGGGGAGGGGGAGCTGTGAGGAAACTTTCTCTTTTTATTTTTCCAATAAAAATATTTGTTATCCTATGATCTGTTACATTCATATGTCTCCGCGTAGTTTGGCCTCCTCGAGGTACCTCAATCACAGCTTTATGCTACAGCCGCCATCGTATTTCTACAAA
This sequence comes from Dermacentor andersoni, assembly GCF_023375885.2. Classification (NCBI taxonomy): domain Eukaryota; kingdom Metazoa; phylum Arthropoda; class Arachnida; order Ixodida; family Ixodidae; genus Dermacentor; species Dermacentor andersoni. Next base: position 188,897,390 of record NC_092818.1, on the reverse strand, counting down.
AAAATAACAAGAAAGAGCACCCACTCATTCATTCAATTTACGCACGGACTAATTGTCCCCCAGGGCCAGCATTCTTGCATTAATGTTTCCATTATATTACAGCCGCGCATGCCACAAAGGTTAAACATATGATTGGCCGTTGCAGCTCATATTGCCCTTGACGAAATTTCGAGGCTAGCAGGTAAAGAGGGTGCGTTATCGCCGAGTCAACAGAATAACTCCGCAATCCAGTAGCTGCGCACGAGCAGTAGAAAAATATACCACCAACTTTTCTCTCGGACATTTGCGTGGGCAGTTATTACGGCAGCAGCCGAATATTGTCATTCCGTGACCCACCTTCCTCTGAAAGAAGCCCCAGGCGGACAAGAGCTGTATGTTTACTCCCCGCTCTACGGGCGATCGTATTATAGAAGCATTTCCTGTCCTATCCTGTCTCTCTTGTGTTTCCTGTCACTTACTTTGCACCGCAACTCTTTCGTTAAGCCTATGCACCAACTTGCCCAACATTATACTCTGCTATTATAGAAACACTTTGTGTCACTCTTGCCGAAGTTGCTTCGCAGCAATGTTCAATATTCAGCGTTACTTACAATGGCGGAAGCTGCGTACGAAATATATTCGGCCTTGAATGTCTAAATTACGAGAGACCAAGATATGCCAGCATGTTATGCTGCTCGTACACGTACAGCGGTGTCTTACATCAGACAAGCTTTGCTTTGGAGAGCCGTTAAAATATGAAATAATTTGAATACAACAATTCTGAATTATTTTGAATAGTTCTTCAAATAATAAATATTTCGTTGTGTTAGAAATACAGTAAACATTCTTATAGACTAGAGCAAACTTAATGTGCCTTTCACGAGCATACACTGCTGACAGGTTGTTGCTAATCAAACGTATAGCATATTCTGCAGCTATAATTGGCAAACATTCTGTGTCAGGCCTTCAGTTTTCCATATTGCACCTCCTTGATCACCCTTGATCACCCTTGGTCACCCACTTCTTTGCAGCGCATTTAATGGTGCGAGCCCTCCACAACGCCACACAGCGTGCTCAGCCCCTCACCGCTCCACACCCCTTATACGGTGCACTCCCTTCACAATCGCCGACGTCATACAACGCACCGCCAAGCTGTGCCTTCACTCGATGGCCCATGTATACGTTCTATTCTTAGCCGCTGACCTCACCTTCTGCCGTCGCGCCTAACTCTGGACTGAGGGTGTTCTTTAGAAAACGTTATTATTACTTTTCCCCCTCCCCCGCATCACGCCCGCTCGTAAATGATTGCGTAAATATTTGTTCTTGTTAGCACTGACTAATCTAGCATAACCCATCCCCATTAAAAGAATATAGTTGTTTCCCGATCTACACTATCTGTTTACCTGTGCAAAGCCTCCTGCTCGCTAAGCCAATTCCTACGTCTCCATTACAAAACAATGCAAACAATCATTTAGAAAACTCCAACACATTTCTACGCTATACGCGGGACATCTTCCTATGGAGTTATGTCGTTTCGTTATATTTGGGCTCGTTCAGTTGAAAGAACTAATTCAACAACAAACCTGTGTGAAGCTTTGGTTCTCTTCCTTAATTCGACCATTTGTACTTCCGACTGCAATCGCAAAGGAAGTTGTGGAGACATTGCAGACTCCAAACATGTGGGCGTATCGTGCGTGCGTGCGTGCGTGCGTGCGTGCGTGCGTGCGTTCGTTCGTTCGTTCGTTCGTTCGTGCGTTCGTTCGTTCGTTCGTTCGTTCGTTCGTCCGTCCGTTCGTCCGTTCGTCCGTCCGTCCGTCCGTTCGTTCGTCCGTTCGTTCGTTCGTTCGTTCGTTCGTCCGTTCGTCCGTTCGTCCGTTCGTCCGTTCGTCCGTTCGTCCGTTCGTCCGTTCGTCCGTTCGTCCGTTCGTCCGTTCGTTCGTTCGTTCGTTCGTTCGTTCGTTCGTTCGTTCGTTCGTTCGTTCGTTCGTTCGTTCGTTCGTTCGTTCGTTCGTTCGTTCGTTCGTTCGTTCGTTCGTTCGTTCGTTCGTTCGTTCGTTCGTTCGTTCGTTCGTTCGTTCGTTCGTTCGTTCGTTCGTTCGTTCGTTCGTTCGTTCGTTCGTTCGTTCGTTCGTTCGTTCGTTCGTTCGTTCGTTCGTTCGTTCGTTCGTTCGTTCGTTCGTTCGTTCGTTCGTTCGTTCGTTCGTTCGTTCGTTCGTTCGTTCGTTCGTTCGTTCGTTCGTTCGTTCGTTCGTTCGTTCGTTCGTTCGTTCGTTCGTTCGTTCGTTCGTTCGTTCGTTCGTTCGTTCGTTCGTTCGTTCGTTCGTTCGTTCGTTCGTTCGTTCGTTCGTTCGTTCGTTCGTTCGTTCGTTCGTTCGTTCGTTCGTTCGTTCGTTCGTTCGTTCGTTCGTTCGTTCGTTCGTTCGTTCGTTCGTTCGTTCGTTCGTTCGTTCGTTCGTTCGTTCGTTCGTTCGTTCGTTCGTTCGTTCGTTCGTTCGTTCGTTCGTTCGTTCGTTCGTTCGTTCGTTCGTTCGTTCGTTCGTTCGTTCGTTCGTTCGTTCGTTCGTTCGTTCGTTCGTTCGTTCGTTCGTTCGTTCGTTCGTTCGTTCGTTCGTTCGTTCGTTCGTTCGTTCGTTCGTTCGTTCGTTCGTTCGTTCGTTCGTTCGTTCGTTCGTTCGTTCGTTCGTTCGTTCGTTCGTTCGTTCGTTCGTTCGTTCGTTCGTTCGTTCGTTCGTTCGTTCGTTCGTTCGTTCGTTCGTTCGTTCGTTCGTTCGTTCGTTCGTTCGTTCGTTCGTTCGTTCGTTCGTTCGTTCGTTCGTTCGTTCGTTCGTTCGTTCGTTCGTTCGTTCGTTCGTTCGTTCGTTCGTTCGTTCGTTCGTTCGTTCGTTCGTTCGTTCGTTCGTTCGTTCGTTCGTTCGTTCGTTCGTTCGTTCGTTCGTTCGTTCGTTCGTTCGTTCGTTCGTTCGTTCGTTCGTTCGTTCGTTCGTTCGTTCGTTCGTTCGTTCGTTCGTTCGTTCGTTCGTTCGTTCGTTCGTTCGTTCGTTCGTTCGTTCGTTCGTTCGTTCGTTCGTTCGTTCGTTCGTTCGTTCGTTCGTTCGTTCGTTCGTTCGTTCGTTCGTTCGTTCGTTCGTTCGTTCGTTCGTTCGTTCGTTCGTTCGTTCGTTCGTTCGTTCGTTCGTTCGTTCGTTCGTTCGTTCGTTCGTTCGTTCGTTCGTTCGTTCGTTCGTTCGTTCGTTCGTTCGTTCGTTCGTTCGTTCGTTCGTTCGTTCGTTCGTTCGTTCGTTCGTTCGTTCGTTCGTTCGTTCGTTCGTTCGTTCGTTCGTTCGTTCGTTCGTTCGTTCGTTCGTTCGTTCGTTCGTTCGTTCGTTCGTTCGTTCGTTCGTTCGTTCGTTCGTTCGTTCGTTCGTTCGTTCGTTCGTTCGTTCGTTCGTTCGTTCGTTCGTTCGTTCGTTCGTTCGTTCGTTCGTTCGTTCGTTCGTTCGTTCGTTCGTTCGTTCGTTCGTTCGTTCGTTCGTTCGTTCGTTCGTTCGTTCGTTCGTTCGTTCGTTCGTTCGTTCGTTCGTTCGTTCGTTCGTTCGTTCGTTCGTTCGTTCGTTCGTTCGCTCGCTCGCTCGCTCGCTCGCTCGCGAGCTTGAGCGCATTTGTCCCGGTGGTTTCCGCGATTGTACGCGCTCTAAAGTAATATCATGCAGCATGAAAGAAGCAGGACACTGCCTAAGCAGCAGCCACTTCGTTCGGGTTTTCGAGATATGTGCAATTGAACTCAACAGATTTAACGGCCTTTAGTCCTCCCTTTTCGAAATAAGTGAATTCATTCCCTCAGTTTCTGAGGGCTGTCATTCGTCGCGGTGCATTGCCAGCACGCACGTTTGTTGCCGTTTCTCGTACTGTGGGAAACAGAAAAGGCCGATTCCACTGCCTGTTTTCGTGCGTGTTACGTACCGAACCGTGCAACTCGCCGGCATGATGGACCAGCTTGGCGGACGCGCATAAAACACAGAAAGAAAGAAAGAAAGAAAGAAAGAAAGAAAGAAAGAAAGAAAGAAAGAAAGGAAGAAAGGAAGAAAGGAAGAACAGACGCGGTACATCAAGCTGGCTGTAGCGCAAGCCAACGCACATGTGACGCGCTTTTCGCCCACAAAATAGCACTTCCACGTTCACCTGAAAACCACATGACCGACTCGTCGTGACGTAGTCCCGGCGATGTCTATGTAGAAATATCTCAAGCTCAACAAATTTCAATGAAAACAACAAGCGAATAGTCAAGTTTTTTACTGCCCGGAAAAATAAAAAAGAGCGCGTTATGATGACTTTGGGCTAAACGCCTGACAAGTTGGGTCACTTAGTCAAAAAGAAAAAGAAACCTAACATGTCAAATGAAACCTTCATATTTATTTTCACAAAGATAAACGCCGACACGCGGGCTTTCTACCGCGAGCAACCTAGCAGTCGACCACCACGACATCAAATTCAGAAAATTGGCAGCAAGCGCTGGCAAGACACGAAATAAAGAAGTGAGCGAACGATAATGGCAACTTTAGGGCTTCCGACGGAACTCGGTGGCATGCAGGAATGCCTTTGTAGGAACTCGGCGAACAACGACCGTCACAACTCCTGCACCGGTTGCGTCAGTTGCTGGGTGGTGTTGCAATCGCACCGCTGGCACGAGTTGTTGGGGGCTCGGTGTTGACGCCCGTTATTGCCAATGGGTCGCAAGCCCCAAGGGTAGCGTTGGCCTGGCGGCCTGGGGCACTGGAAGCATCCGAAGGTCCCGGCAAAGCATGAGAAGACTGGTAACAGAACAACTTGTTTATTCTAACATAGCAAAAGAGCGGCCGGTCAGGTCGACCGAAGTGGAGAGACGGGAGAGCACGTAACTCAACAGTACAAATCGGAGCCTCTCTCCTGGCGTCCGGGGGCAGCTGCTCTTATACCCTCGGCGTCGCGGTCCAAAAGAGAAGGTCACGGGATGAAGGTCACGGGATGAAGGTCACGGGACGGCGGAGCATGACCCCACGACGGCGCGAACTGTCGAGCCGAGAGACCTGCTGAACCGAGTGTAGTGACGCATCGCCAACCTTCACTTGGGGAGCTCCGCTCCCCTGATGCCGCGCTTTGACAAGCGTGGGCACACACACACACACACACACGAAGACACGTGGCACTGAAACACCCCTAGTAGCACAGTATGTTACTGCAACGTTGCAACAACATTGCCAATGTTGTATTATGTTGCGCTAACATTCTTCAACATTAGATAATGTTGCTGCAATGTTACCAAGCAACATGCTGATAACGTTGCTCTAAAGTGGTCTTTTTCACATTGCAGCAATATTGTCAAATGATGAATAAATGTTGAACCACCTACGATGACATTGCTATAACATTCATGCTATAGGCTAATTGTCTGCCCTCTCGGGCTATTTCTGAAGCCCAAATAGAAAAGCCGGTACCAGCTAGATCACTTCTCCTCACCATTACTACATTAATTTTTTTTTTTTTTTGCTTCGAGCGCAAGCTTGCATGTGGTGTGCATACAGCTGGCGAGCAGTGCAAGTGTACTTAACTATGTCACACTGATGTAAAAATATATACCTGTATCGAAAATATTTCTAAACAGCTGAAATATCTGTTTTTTTATTAAGCAGGCGGTCTAAATAAAAACTGCCGAAAAAATTGAGTTCTGGTTTCACTGACGATCCGCAGTCTAATGGCCATGGAGATCATCACAAATCCAAATCGCGGTACAGCCGAGAGCCCATTTCCTTCTTCCATGCCTTCTTCCATGCGACAGCCAGCCCTGCGACGCGCGCTCATCTAAAAACGTGCCACTCAGCGGCAGTCGTGTCAAAGTCCGCGTTTTTTGTTGTTCTAGCATAGTTTTTTTTGCAGTCGCCGTGCCTGTGCTTTTTTTCTTGTAGCTTCTCTGCAATTCAACTGAAATGGCGCAGGCTTGCTCCGAGGATGACCTCAGTGGTAAGTGATTTCTACTCATTGTTGTGCTGTAACACGTGTTGGTTGGCACAAATTTAGCCATGCCCTTCGTGATGGTTTTAAGTGCTACATTCGTTGCATCATGAAGAGAGTGAAGCGTTCACTAAGTGAAGTGTCCATTCGGCAACGACGCCGAAGAATAGCAGAGGCTGTTCACGGCGAACTAGAAAATTGTTTGGCCGTTGTTGATAATGGTCGTGACAGCAGATTGTGCGCATCAGGAGCAGAGCAGGATCAATACGCCTTTTTGTCGCATAATGTCGTTTTATCCTCTTTATCAGTGCCAGGCGAGGACGCAGATGAAAGCCGCAGTTCCAACTTGTCAGATTTTGGCACCTCTAGCGGCATCTCTGACATAGGAAGTGCAACGTCAGACTTGTCGCGGATTTCTGACGATGACGAGTTGGTGGAGTGTGAAGATAGGATGACACCTGAGTCTGGTGCCGCTACTCAGTGTCTAGAGTACGACTTGCGTGTATGGGCTATTAATAGTAAATTGCCTGCTTCACACCTGAATTCCCTGCTTAAAGTGCTCAAGCCATACCATCCAGAGTTACCCTCGGATGCTAGAACATTGCTAAAGACGCAGAGGCATACTGATCTGGCAGTGATGACCGGTGGTCGTTACCACTATTTTGGAATTTCTCGTTCTTTGGAAGAACATGTTGCACATGTTCCTGCAGATTGTCGGACATTGTCACTCATTGTGAACGTAGACGGCCTTCCGCTCTCCCGCAGCTCGAGAAAGCAATTCTGGCCGATTCTCGTGCTTGTAAAGGAAAGTTCACACTCCTCTCCATTTGTTGCTGCTCTCTATGAGGGTGACAGCAAGCCTGGAGATGTGACCTTGTACTTAAGTGATTTTGTCTCCGAAATAAGGAAGCTGCTTGAGGAGGGCCTTATGTACAATGGCAAGGTCTATGCTGTGAAAATCCATGCATTTGTGTGTGATGCCCCAGCAAGGGCTTACATCAAATGCATTAAGGGCCATACAGCCTATTTTGGATGTGAAAGGTGCACTCAAAAGGGTGCATACTCTGCACTTGACAGGAAAATCATTTTTGATTCCCATGACAGTCCCTTGCGCACTGATGAAGATTTCAGGAGCTTTGCCCAAGAACATCACCACCATAGCGAGTCTCCGCTGCAGTGTTTTGGTGTTGGGATGGTCACACAGTTCCCACTAGACTATATGCACCTGGTTTGTTTGGGAGTAATGAAGAAACTACTCATTTGTTATTGGGCTTCTAAAAAGCCATCAGCTTCAAAAATGTCATCACAGTCAAAGCTTCATGTATCCACGATGCTTGCTAGTTTTAACTTGTATGTTCCAAGTGACATGAAGCGCAGGCCACGATCACTGCAATTTTTGGAGCAGTGGAAAGCGGTTGAGTTTAGGAACTTTCTACTGTACTATGGACCACTTGTCCTCCAAGGAAATTTGGAAAGAAAGTTTTACGACCATTTTATGAAGCTTAGTGCTGCTATTGCTATCCTTGCATGCCCAGATTACGCAGTGCACAACGTGCACTTGGCGGAGCACCTTCTTCAAGAGTTTGTAGCTGAGGCTGGCTCCCTATATGGAAAGGGGATCTATGTCTATAACGTGCACTCATTGTTGCATCTAGCTGACGATGCCAGAAGATTTGGCCCTCTTGATGACTTTTCAGCCTTCGTTTTTGAAAACTTCCTTTATAAACTTAAGACCCTAGTAAGGACGAAGGCTCGAGCTCTTCAGCAGGTTATCAAGCGCCTCAGTGAGAAACGCTTTCTTAGTAATGTTTCCACAGGTTCTCTCAATTCATACCCAAGACTGTCAGGAGAGCACTCTAATGGACCTGTGACACCAGGGTTTCAAGGCAGACAGTACTCTTTGCTAGAGTTTGAAGGAACTGTGCTAAAGCTTGGCAGGCTGGATAATTGTGTCCAGCTTAAAGAAGGTCACATTGTATTAGTAACTAATATGTTGCAATCGGTGTCGGGGGCCAGCATCTGTGGGCACTATTTCACAACTTTGGCTGACTTGTATTCGCAACCATTGCCGTCTTCAGAGCTCCTGGTTTTTGCTGCTAAAGACCTTTCACAAGATCTTTCTGTGTGGCCTGTTGATGAAATTAGAAATAAATGCATGTGCTTGCCAAGCGGAGGAGATAATTATGCAGTATTTCCTCTATTGCACACATGCCATGGTTTGGTCCACTGAAATGAATGGACTAAATGAGACAAGTATAGCCTGTGCTGGTATACTTGCTAATTTAAACTGTTCATTTCATTGGACCTGCTCTTCTCAAGGTCATGAGATTGAATCCTTGCCACAGTGGCTACATTTTGATGGAGTGAAAATGTGTGTGATGTCAGTGCATGTTATAAAGAACACTGAGTGGTCAAAAATTAATTGGCAGCCTTCCGCTTTTGTGTTCTAAAAAATCCATGTGCAGCTTCGAAATGTTAAACCTCTCATTCCACCATATCATTACCTGCAGTACAAGTGTAGCAGTTGCATTGCTGAATAATAGGAAAGGCAATATTTTCGGGGATCACTGGTTGATTTCGTAAAATATAAAACTTGCCTATCAGGGTAGATAAGGCACATGAATTGATTCACAATGACGTGAGTTTAAAGGCGGGCGAGAGGCATATAGTGGAGGGCTGCTGATAAATTTTAACCACCAGTGGTTCTTTAATCTGCACTGACATCACTCGCCACATACATGTTTTTCACATTTCACCTTCATCAAACTGCACCCACCGTGGCTAGGATTCCATCGCATTAATTCAGTTTTCTTTGTTTTATAATTTCAGGGGGGAAGACATACAGCATCGTTCTTTTTGAAGATGAAGATGAAGTTTCCGTCGTGCCCACTTCGTGGATTTCAGAAAACACAGTTAGGTGGCCACCATTTAAGAGCACCGCAAAGATAACTACTGCCATCAAAGAGCAACAACCACCATCAAGCGACTGGACTAGCTACAGATGTCGAGTGTTGTGGACATGTGGTAAGCTTCTTGCCCAAGTTTCTAAAAACATGTTCAAGTTGGTAGCTTAAGTTCGTGTACTATCAGTAAGATCGGTAAATTTTTGGCAGTATTGTTAGCTAAACTTTGAGCTTGAAAGTTATCTTCGTTGAACCTTATAATTAAGGTATCTACAATTTGTTTACTCTTAGTACCAGAACTGGTTGCTTTTGTATTGAAACTAGTGAAGGTGGCAAATTTTGAGTAGATGAATATACTAAACATATTAATTTGGACATGTCATTTTTATATTATGCTGTTATTTCTTTCACCACTCAGTGTTCAACAGTTCTATAAATTTTTTTGTTTGTCTTTTTAAAACTAGTGCTTTGCATTTCATTTCTTTTTGGGCAATAAATATTACATTCATTCTTTTTAGGCAGCTATGAAAGTGCTAGACAAAAAGAGCAGCAAGCAGAATTCACATCAGATTTGGCCTCAGATGTTGAAACAATTCAGCAAAGGCGGAAGAGGCGGCCACCAGCGCGCCTGGAGTCTTCAGATGAAGAGAGCATCGACTTTCCTGTTCCTCTACGAGGACAGTGCTTTAATTCTTCGCAACAAACTGCGAAGTTTGTTTCACGACCACCACCGCCAAAAATTGTGAAATTTTCACGGTTCAAGCCCCAGTCACTTGCTTCACAGGATCCCCAGATACAAAAGGCCCCACCTAGCCGGGAAGTGGCTTTAGATGATGGCGATTCTTTTGCTGAAAAAAGGAAGCTTGACCAAAATGGTAGGGGCTGCTGTCAGCCTTTGGAATCATTTATTATGCTTGCGACATGAGTTGCAGGTCGCAAGAATTTGTCCAACTTTATGTACAGTCTGGTCAGGTGCTTTTTAATTCTGTAAAGGTTATAGAAGGGCTATAGTTGATTATTTCATAAGTGGAGCGTATAGATAGACGACAGCAAACCTTTATTTCTGGCCGCCATACAGGGAAGGTGCAGGTTGCATGATCATGCGAATGTTTCTACATTAGGCACTTTATAGACAGTGTTGCTCTAACATTGCCTTACTGAATGTGTTTAATTTTGGTGATGCATCTGTTGGTGTCATATGCAGGTGCCTGCCGCATTTGTGAGCTTTACCGTAGTAGGATACAATTTTAAAAAGAAGTTGGTAACACTGGGCCATGGTTCACATTCTCTATATTACTCTGCTGGCCAATCAGCACAGTAAATGAGAGCAGCTTTTAGTGTTTTAATTTATCAAGCAAGCATGAGCATCAAAATTCTTGGTCTTATCATTTCGTCTGGTGATTAGCTTCTTGTTTAGGTCACAAAAGCTTTAACAGTTGACTACATTTTTTTGCAGTGGAATTCGGTGTGGGGGTCCCAAATGTGGGCGGAGCTTCACTGCACTTAGGTTGCATCCAACCATGGTGTTACAATTTAGCATGGAAAAGTTGGTCTGTTCAGTTGTAGCAGCCACATGATCACATATTGGTCATTGCCATAAGTTAATCTTATTTAATTTTATTCATTTACTTAAATATTCTACAGCTCCATGTGGAGCTATAGCAAAAGTGGGAGTGGAATGTAAATAGTAAGTCTTCAAAGTGCAATAGGTCTTTAATTTATTTCAGTGCGTTTACAAGCAAATATGTTCACTGTTATTGTAGATCCCCTAAATTTAGTCAATACTTTTTGGGAAAACGCACTTATGTTAACAGTAGAATATTTGCATATGTTTAATTCACCATTTTTAAGTCTGACTGTTGAATAATTTGTTTTATATCTGCATTTCTTATACCTTTCATTGCAGCACGAGTACTCTGGCTGTGTTAAGGATCCTGTGAAGTTACGTGTGCATGTTTCTGCATGGTGTTCTTGTATTGGAAATGCAAAGTGTTATTCATGCAACTTAAGTTAGGCCCTTTGCAGATTATTGGTTAAAGAAAGAAATGGCAGGAATCCTTTATTTAACTGTTACTACTATTTCTTAGGTGGATTGCTTTGCTTGTAGAAAGAATGAAGACATACTTAGGTTACTGCTTACATAAGATTAAAACCATTACAGTGAAATGTTTTAGCTTGGTCAAGTTACTTTTCTCTTCTTTGTTTTAGCCATGCTTGGAAAGTTGCTCAAGGAGGTGAAGGGAATAAGAGCTCAGGTAGATGGCCTGGAAAAATCCATCCAAAGGATAGAGCAAGCCATCACAGAAAATAAACAACCGTGTGCACAACCTGTCAGCAGTGCCATTCTTGAACTGCTTCCCCTGGCAACTCATCAGAGGCTGGAAGAATTGGAGTGGCAGCTTCATGATGAAAAAAACAGGACAGACCTCGTAAGTTAAATTTTTGCTCTGCAAGTACACATGCATGAAATTTTATGTGGATGTCTTTTTTTTTTCTAGATGGCCCATTTATCGCGAATCGGTGGCACATCAGTGCAAGATTCTGTACGCAAAATTATGCGGAGATGCATGTGTGACACGTTGGCCCAGGACTTTTCTCTGACTGGGAGAAAAGGAAAAAGGCCATTTATTGGGCTATACCTGCTCCAAGTCCTCACAGGTGCTATATTTATATATCTCTCATGTGTAGCATGCATACGCACATTCGCATTTCAGCATGCCATGATTTTTAGCTGTCAGTTAACAATGCATAGGCTTGAAGCACTGAATGCATTTCCTGTGTAAGGAACATAAGCAGTATATTTTTTTATACTGATAGCATGGGCTTTTCCTGGCATGCCATCACCCTGCTGGTTTTCTGCTTTGCCTATTATAGCGAAGGGTGATGAGGCCGTTGTTCAGCACAAGCCATGAGGCTTTCTCTTATCTTACTTTAACCCTCTTCTCCAAGCCAACCAATGTAGCCTTGTCTTTGATGATTCATTCTCTTTTTTTTTTTCATTTGTTTTTCAGAAACGCTGAAAAGCAATTTCGCACAGGCCACGGAGTCACAAATACATCTTTCGATTGCCGAATGGCTCCGTTATGCACCATCAAGACAGAAGAAACGGTAAGAGACAGTTCAGTACTTTAATGATTGGCAGTTATAGATCAGCAATTTAGAGGCGCCAACACTAAATATTTCCTAATAAATATGTGCATTTTATTGCATGCATTACTGGAGTTTAAATAACCTCTGGTTTTAAGTTGGGGGCAGACAAAATAGGAAGTGTTTTGTTAATTTGGAAGATATCTTAGTGCAAGTATATATGTTATTTTACTTTTCCTCATCCTTGATCCATATTTTTGAGCAGTGTCAGCAACCTGCACTTAATGTTGCACTTTTTGTTGTTAGAGGTTTTGCTATTGGAAGTGTGTCCACCAAGATGCTTATGATAGAAAATTTTTGGTTCTTTACATATTTATTTATTTTTTTGCAGGGATGCAGCTTCGCCTTTGATGTCATGAATCAGACCATCATCATGAGCAGCTGGAGGCCACCAGGGGACAAGGGGACAAGAAGTTTCTAGATGTGCTGAATTTTTGAGGCAAATGTTGACAGTACTTTAAATTTGTAGTTTTCCAGTGCAACGGCACATGGCCAAACAAGGGATGAAGGAGACTTGGAAGAAAACAGTGCAGCAACAGGGACAAGACAGAAGACTGTACAGGTGCTGACTAGCAACTGAAGGTTTATTGAAAAGGAAAACATAAAATATACTCCCTTTACAACCTAGAGCACGCATGGTCTACACCAACAACTCTGATAAGCTGTCAGCTTCAGTTTTGGTGGTCAGCTACAACAGTTCGCAGTGATGAACGAGGACGGATGGGGTCCGCAACACATGCGTAATCACCCCATCCGTCCTCGTTCATGACTGTTACCTGTTGTAGCTGACCACCATGACTGAAGTTGACAGCTTATCAGAGTTGTTGGTGTAGACCATGCGTGCTCTAGGTTGTAAAGGGAGTATATTTTATGTTTTCCTTTTCAATAAACCTTCAGTTGCTAGTCAGCACCTGTACAGTCTTCTGTCTTGTCCCTGTTGCTGCACTGTTTTCTTCAAGTATGTACAAATTCGCTTATCTCGCCGTTTTACTTAAGTTGGGAAGAAGGATAAAACATGGCGCTCACTGACAACTGGTTATTTAATGATGCAGACACTACTTAAATGCCCTCAGTCCAGCGCAGGCGCACACCGTACAAGGAAAAAGGAACATATCACAACTTTATCACAAAAAAAACGTTAAAGAAACACTATTTCTATGTTATATAATGCAACTGAAGTATTGCTCACATATTGTGAACCAGCATTTTTAATATAATGCGCCTCTGTCACTTCACATGTGGTTTGTGGTCTGCTTCTGCTAATGATTTTCACACTTGAAAATCTGTGTGCAGTCACTGCAGTGCTCGACAAATTTGGAACCTGCCTTCATTCTTTGTTCAAACTGTTCAAAACATTAGCTATGGTTTTTGTTCCTGAGTAGCCAAAATAGGCTGCATGTGTGCTGTTTTGTAGATTGTTGCAAGTTTCTTTGTAAAGTAATTAAATAATATAATCATATTTATAAAGTAATTAAATAATATAAATCATATTAGTGAAATGTAAGCTCACATGGCACATTTTTCAAGCTGTGCTAATGTGTTCATGTAATATTAAGTGTATTATATGTCTGCTTCCTTTTTCTAAGTTATATTTGTGAAACTAGCTGTATGCCAAGCTAAAGTGCAGTTATACAGCAGTCTGAAGCTTGATGCTAGTGTAGTTGATTCAGTTCTTGACAAATAAAATAGCGTTATCAGAAACAAATGATGGCTACTTGTGATGTGCACCCATATATATAAATCATTCTAATTGTCAGAATAACCACGTGCAGTGGTATCTTCAGGTTACGGCAGCTTGTAGCATCTAGATGATCAAGAGCACTAGTAGAGAGCTGATGAATATTACATAAAGAACTTGTTTAGAGTAAGCGGTCTGAAAAGTATGGAAAAACAATGTGTTGTGCTGTGCAGCCTTGTAAGTATTTGTATTCTATAGCACAGCACCGCATCACTGTGTAGCAAGGAGTAATGGTCAGTTGCTCATTCTTGCGACCTTAAACTGCCGTAACCGTTGTGGTATGAGGATACCATTGCAGACTGTTTAGCCTTTCACGAGATTATTTTATTGACCAGCAACCATTGATAGCTGAAATATTTCAGTGATTTAGAATGCGGTCTCAAAGTTTCTGAAATGTTATGACAGCATTGCGGCAATATTGCAGTGACATTGTCGTGGGAACGTTGCATGTGTGCAAATAAAAAGTTGTAGCAATGTTGCATTTATATTGTCTCCAGAAGTTGCTTTAACATTGACTGAAAGTTGATGTAACATTGGAGCAATATTGTCTCAACGTTGTCTTATGTATGTTGCGTTAACGTTGCAAAAAGAGGACGCTAGCCACGTTAAGGCAATGTTAGAAGCTAACGTTGTGGCCACACTGAGGCAACAAAGCGTGCTACTAGGGACGCCTGGACACGCTTGGCGGGTAGGCGTTGCGGCGGCGTCGGACGGGCCAAAATGTCCGCCGCTTTGAACAAAGCCCCGGCGTCCGTTGCATCCGCGCCGGCATTACCGCGCGTTGTAGGCGAAACGTAACAGACCGCCCCGCCGGGGGAAGGAGATCCCGAAGGTCAGGGGACTGCATCCGCTGTCCGGAGGGATGTCGCTCGATGATGCTCATAACCGTAGTCGGGCGTCCTTTGGCGTTTCTTGAGCGCAGCGCACAGAGAAGGCCTCGTTCTCACGTTCAGGTGCACACAGGACACTGCAAAGTGACTTCGGGAGAGTTGACATTTTTGTTCTCGTTTCCGGCAAGCGTTAGAACTACGCCGAAAGTCAACCGCTCAGTCAGCAAGCACGGCACAACCCTCACTAAGCCCTGCCAGGCTCTTTCCCCTTTTATACTGCTGCCTAGTTCCTTACAGTAGTTTAGCAGCACTCAGAACGCGTCCACAAATCGGAAAAATTGCACTAAAAAGCACATCATCACTTTGAAACACTACACAAAAGCAATAGGTTAAAAATCCTGCCTCAGGAAGAAAAACATCAGTAACAAGCAATTTTGAGGCTGATTCCCACGTTAGGGGCTTCGACTTAAGCCATCGGCGTTACCGTTGAGACTCCCCTTTTTGTAACGCACCTCAAAGGAATATTGTTGCAAAGCGAGGCTCCAGCGCAGGAGGCGGCCATTTTTGGGAGAGATGGTCTGCAGCCATTGGAGAGGGCAGTGATCCGTTTCAATGATAAACCTCGAGCCGGCTAGGTAACATGACAATTTCTGAACGGCCCACACGATACACGCACACTCTTTCTCGGTGGCGCTATACGCCTGCTCACGACTCGTCAGCTTACGACTAGCATACAGGACGGGGTGTTCTACTTCTCCATTTTCCCGTTGGCACAGTACAACGCCCATGCCTCGCTCACTAGCATCACACTGAACAACGAACCCTTTTGTGTAGTCGGGCGATCGTAGCACAGGCTGGCTTGTTAGGGCGCTCTTTAGGGTGCTAAAAGCTCTTTCCTTCGTCTCATCCCAGACGACTGTTTGCGGCTCTGTCTTTCTTAGAGCATCCGTCAAGGGAGCCGCGATATCAGAGTACCTGGGGATGTACCTCTGATAGTAGCCGGCGACACCTAAGAACGACCGAATATCGGTCTTCGTACGCGGTTGCGGGAAGTCTCGCACAGCGGCCACCTTTATTTCAGAGGGGCGGCGACGACCCCGACCAATCACGTGTCCGAGGTAGACAACCTCGGCCTGTGCTAACTGGCACTTGGGAGCCTTGACTGTCAAGCCCGCATCGCGCAGGCGGGTTAGCACTGCCCGCAAGTGCGCCATATGTTCCGGCCAGGATGCGGAGAATATCGCTACGTCGTCTAGATACGGTAAAGCGAATTCTTGCTGTCCCCGCAACACTTTATCCATGAGGCTTGAAAAGCAGTATGGCGCGTTCTTCAAACCAAAACTCAAAACTTTAGGACGGAATGTCCCCATTGGTGAAATGAACGCCGCATACCTACTAGCCTCTTCTGTAAGTGGAACCTGCCAGTAACCCCTGACAAGATCTAGGGTGGAAATAAACTGAGCGCTACTCACTCTCTCAAGGCGCTCCTCGATGTTAGGGATCGGATAAATTTGATCCTTAGTGATGGAATTAAGCCTGCGGTAGTCGACGCAAGGACGAGGTTCCTTGCCCGGTACCTCAACTAAAATCAAAGGGGAGGTATAATCACTCTCACCCGCTTCAATAACACCGAGCTGTAGCATTTTCTTTACCTCAGCCTCCATAATATCGCTCTGGCGGGGTGACACCCGGTACGCCTTGGATCGTACTGGCTCTGGGGAGGTAAGTTCTATGTCATGAGTAAGGACAGAAGTCCTACCAGGCCTCTCAGAGAACAGACCTTGAAACTCTTGTAAAAGCTGGTGTAGTTCGGTTTTCTGCTCAGGCGACAGCGATGCTTTACTTATTAAGTCACTAATGACTTGATCGGTGTCTTTCCTGTTTGTCACTGAGCCTAGTCCCGGAAGCTCGACCGGAAGCTCTTCTAACTTTCCCGCATCGGGAATTTCCTCTCCAGTATCTGGTGCCTTTAACGCTACAGGCTCAATTTTATCCCGTTCGGGCGTGCCCTGAATACCAGCTTGCTGCGCCTCTGACCCTCTCTCATCGTTCAACAACGTCGGCCCCGCAACTACCGCCTTTGCAGCGAGCTCCCGAACCTTCGATCTGGTTAAGGCCTGAACGCTAGCCTCACCAAACAAAAGCCCCTTCTCGCGCAGGAGGTGATCGGACCTGTTCGAAAATAGGTACGGGTACTGGGGGGGCAGCATAGATGACACTGCGGCCTCCGTCTCAAGTGCTCCGAAAGGTCCTTCAATAAGCACCTTTGCTACCGGCAGACACACGCTATGAGCTTCCACTGCTTGCTTGATCCATGCGGACTCGCCCGTGAACATATCGGGTTCTACGTAAGAGGGGTGAACGACATCCATCGTAGCTGCGGTATCGCGAAGCACTCGGCACTCTTTCCCGTTCACGAGGAGGTCTCGCATGTAAGGCTCGAGAAGCTTCATGTTCTCGTCAGTGCTGCATATAGACAAAAACACGACTTGTGTTTTTGTTTCTGGACACTGCGCCGAAAAGTGACCCGGCTTCTGGCACGTATAACAAACGCGCGCTTGCCTCGTCTCGAACCTCTTTCTGCGTTCGGCTTCGGTTGCCGCCGTCTCCTTACGTTCGGTCGGACTGCTTTCACTCGCATCCGCACTACGTGTATCCCCCTTTGCTCTCATGGGTGTGAACTTCGGCCTCTCAAACTTGGAGCCAAATTCACCCTTTTGACCGTCCTTAGCTCCGCGAGCCCGACGCGTCACAAACTCCTCGGCTAACTCAGCGGCTCTAGCCACCGTACTAACGTCTGGCCTATCCAAGACCCAGTACCGCACGTTCTCAGGTAACCGACTATAAAACTGTTCTAGCCCGAAACACTGCAGAACTTTCTCGTGGTCACCAAACGCTTTCTCTTCTTTGAGCCACTCCTGCATGTTTGACATAAGCCTGTACGCAAACTCTGTATATGACTCACTTTTGCCTTTCTCATTTTCCCGAAACTTCCGACGGAACGCCTCCGCTGACAGCCGGTACTTTTTTAGCAGACTCGATTTCACTTTGTCGAAATCCTCTGCCTCCTCTCTCCAAGCGAGCGACTACGTCGGCCGCCTCGCCGGGTAGCAAAGTGAGCAAGCGCTGTGGCCACGTTTCCCGAGAGAACCCCTGCTTCTCGCACGTTCGCTCAAAGTTAACCAGGAACAAACCAATGTCCTCTCCAAGCTTAAACGGCCGCATCAGGTCAGTCATTTTGAACAATACTCGTTCTCCTGCACCGTGTGCCTGACTTCCATTACGAGCGCGTTCCATCTCTAACTCGAGACGCTTCATTTCCAAAGCGTGTTCACGCTCTTCTTTTTCTTTCTGTTCTATAAGTTCGCGCTCATGTCTTTTTGCCCGCTCCTCAATGGTCTCAAGGCAATCCGACAGCTCGTCATCCTCAGCTTCTAACTCAAGAATAGCCCTTAGCAGTTCTGGTTTTCTGAGTTTGTCTGAGACATCCAGACCCAACTCTCTTGCAAGCTCCAGCAATATCGGTTTGCGCAACGACTTCAAATCCATGGCTGCTCTGAATGCTGCTTTCTCTACTGCCTACTATTGTCTTGCCGCAAACTAACCCGGCAGCAACGACAACCCCAATTACCAGCTCTGTTTCTAACACTAACAAAAGCCTGGCAAAACTCAGAAGAAGAAAGTCCCGCACTCACCAAACCTCGCAGCCAAGACTTCAGCGCAGTCGTTCCGCTGCAGGCAACCAGTCATCACACAGGGCTCGTTGCACTGCTCCCGGATGGTCGTTGTGCTGCTCAGCATACAGTCAACCGCATCTCTTCGCTGCTGGCCTCCGTTGTCGCGATCTCACCGCTGGCAACCAGATGTTGCAATCGCACCGCTGGCACGAGTTGTTGGGGGCTCGGTGTTGACGCCCGTTATTGCCAATGGGTCGCAAGCCCCAAGGGTAGCGTTGGCCTGGCGGCCTGGGGCACTGGAAGCATCCGAAGGTCCCGGCAAAGCATGAGAAGACTGGTAACAGAACAACTTGTTTATTCTAACATAGCAAAAGAGCGGCCGGTCAGGTCGACCGAAGTGGAGAGACGGGAGAGCACGTAACTCAACAGTACAAATCGGAGCCTCTCTCCTGGCGTCCGGGGGCAGCTGCTCTTATACCCTCGGCGTCGCGGTCCAAAAGAGAAGGTCACGGGATGAAGGTCACGGGATGAAGGTCACGGGACGGCGGAGCATGACCCCACGACGGCGCGAACTGTCGAGCCGAGAGACCTGCTGAACCGAGTGTAGTGACGCATCGCCAACCTTCACTTGGGGAGCTCCGCTCCCCTGATGCCGCGCTTTGACAAGCGTGGGCACACACACACACACACACACGAAGACACGTGGCACTGAAACACGCCTGGACACGCTTGGCGGGTAGGCGTTGCGGCGGCGTCGGACGGGCCAAAATGTCCGCCGCTTTGAACAAAGCCCCGGCGTCCGTTGCATCCGCGCCGGCATTACCGCGCGTTGTAGGCGAAACGTAACAGTGGCGACTCCGCAAACGGGAACCAACTTCCAATTTAGCACGAGCTGTTCTTGCGGCGCCTCCCACAGACCGCACGCATGGTGCTGGCGGGTTCCGAGGAGACGAGTCTCGACCGGCTAGCCGCACTCGTTGACCACGTATGCGACTGCTCGTCTGCGGCACAGCTACGTATCGCCGCTGCGAGAGTGTCAGAGCCAGGGGACCGACATTGACGTGAATAAGTCATGCAAATCTAGACTGTCAAACATGTTTTTTCAAAGCGCTCTAAAATGTGGCGTGGTCCCTTGTTTCAACCCTTTACAATAGCACCGAAGGAACATAATCGATTTCCACGTGTTTATCACCTTAAATCGTAACCATACGAATAAACAGACGGAAAGGCTGGAGCACCACAGGCTGAATTGTTATGTCTCATTAAAATGCTGCAGTATTGCGGTAAAGAGAAATGAAAGCGGAAGAAAATATAACTTGCCGCATGTGGGAGCCGAATCCACATCCTTCCTATCAGACGTTGCGCTGATTTACCGCTTAAAAGAAAGGTTTGGCTCAGGATCTCCTACATACAAGAGAACGGAGAAATTGTTTAGCTCGGCATCGAATGTACCAAATTTAATGAGGTTTCTTGCACTTAAACGAGCACGTTAGATGATAGTGACTGTAGCAAGCCATTTCTTTTTATTTAGGCGGTCAATCCTTTTATATATGAATTGTAGTAAATTGCAAACCTAGATAAAACCGAGGTATCAAATTTACAACTGAGTGACTTGCAATATATAAGATATCGTAACTCTGCAAATTGCGCGTATTGAGACATCTTAAGCGGTCAAAAATAATTCGTTACACTGCTGTGAACTATATCACTGGTTTATAAGTAGGACTGTTGCAAAACACTCAACACAACATTTCTTTTTTTTAATCTTACGGAGTATCAAAATTTTCCGCATAAGGTGCCCTAGCTATCACAGTGTTCAAAACTGTGGCACCTGTCTTTTCGCTAAGGACTGACGGATTTAAAAGCCGTGTGCTTCAATATTTTTATGCTTACTAATATTTGGGAACGTTTCTAAGTAACAGGAAATCCTAAATGAAAATTCTGCTACCTACAGTCGATAACATATAGCCTACTCGCTATAACGCAAAAAAATTAATACAATTCGGTCGAATGGTTGTCTCATGAGAGCATTTCTCTATTTCTCGTGCTAAGTTTCCTTTTAAAGCTACGCCGGCGACCATCCTCCTGTCCACTTTGTTAGGCATTCGTGTGTGCGTACATTAGCCCTGGGAGTGTTAGCTATCACCGCTCACTGCCTTGGTGGCTCATGTAGAAGAACGCTCCTTTAAACGCAGGTACGTAGCTGTGTTTATAAAACACAGGCTGCTCCACATAACTCGCGCCAAAATTTAAATGTATATGCCAGTGCCACATAGCTGGACAGAAGCAAGGTAATGTTGTTTTCCGTCGCTTGGAGCAAGTCAGGCTATTTTATGTATTTTGCCTAACTACATAATTAGTTATTACAATTAATTAGAGTCTCCAATATTATAATCAGAACAAAAGTATCTGTCAGGAAATTCTAGACTATCATGAAAAATTTCCGATCAGCCTTTCTGTTGCTTTATACGTGCAGCATAAAAGTTTTTTTTTTTTCCAATCCTGAAAGAAAACCAGCAAAATACAAAAACGTGCCGTGCGACTAGTCGCCTGGCACTTTCCGTGTTTTTTTTTTTTTTTTCAATTTTGGCACAACTTACATGGGGCCCCTTGTAGACACACATTTTTGTAATGCGTAATATTCTGCTTGCCTATACTTGCGCTATATTCTATCATCCATAATTTCTTTGCCCAATCAGCCAAAGGACTCATGCCAAAGTTAGCAGAAGGACATCAAATATTAGCCTAAGTTAAAATGAAATACCGTCTTCTCGCTCTCCCAGGAGTATTGACAGTAGCATAAAAGGTTATACGTTCCAGGGGAACCGTCGATTTCGATACATAACTAAAGGCTTTGCGTTGCTCCCGGCATCGTATACGGCAGTTACTAATGACGCTATAGCCGTCCAAAAATTTCAATTCACAGATTAGGTGCTCCCATCGGTGACTTCGGCTGCCCGAGCAACAAGCGACCTCGTCAGTTGGGGACGGCGGCGCACTGAGTCAGCCGGGAATTCCGTGAAGTGATCAAGTGCCAAGTTCTTGTAGCCGTCGGCTGTGGCTTCACAGAGACAGGTGGGTTTTTTAACTCTACGTGTGCTTGCGGATCGTGGTACTCTCGCCTCTCATCGAGGCACTGGAATGGCGGTTGAACGATCTCTAACGCTTGCGACCATGTTTGTCGTAAGACAATACGTGCTTGCGTCTTGCGATAAACAACATCAAGCTTCGATATCATGGACTAAATGCCACATGGAATCTACAAAAAAGAAACATAGCCAATGGTTGTCGGCAGATGTTCTTGCACTTCGAGAATTTGTTTCTATAGCTCCAATACTTTTGCTAACTTGAAAACAGAAACACAAATGCATTTTCTCATACGTAATTTACTCATTCTATAGGGGGCTTTATCTCGACCATTCTGGTTTTAGCACGAGTCTTCCGTTAAGATCTCCAGCTATACCTTGCAAAAAAACATAACCTGAACAACATTGCTTTTTTTATACTTATAGCGCGAGTACTTCCCAATCTCCTGCTCCTTCGAAAAACGAAAGAATAAAAAAAGAAGATCTAGTTCGTTCTTTTAACTGATGAAGAACCCAGAACGAAAGATCCTTTTACGTTCCATCAAAATAAAGAGGAGTAGAGCTTCAAAACTGGCCGCCTCTATCGAAGTAAGTAAATTGCTAATAAAAATAGGAGTATGGAAGTTCTGCTATCAGCTCTGATAATGTGGAGAGAGAGATTAAATCTCACTGTCCTGGTTAACAAGAGCATGCTTCGGGTATGGGTAATAGTATATTATTGTCATCCTTATGAAGAGCGACGTCAGCTTTAATTCAATTCTGTTAGCATTAAACGGAGACAAACATCAAAGGTAAACGTACATCAAGCCTCTCGTCTCCAAGCGACACTTACCTTAGCTACGGTGACTGCATAATTTAAGCCAAATTCAATGTTTGTTAACTGTGCAGCGAGACTGTGGTTAACTGTGGTAACTCTGCATTTTATATTCATCCTCCTGCAAAAGTGCGCTAAGAAATGTGACCCGCTTTGTACCTGCGTTTTCTAGGTTAGCTACCGAAACACATAAATTTCGCCAAGTACACCGTCAATAAAGCTTTCCTCGAGTATGGAGCATGGTACAACGGGTGATGGTTGAAGTTTAAATTTAAATTATGTGGTTTTACGTGCCAAAACCACTTGCTGATTATGAGGCACGCCGTTGTGGAGGACTCCGGAAATTATGACCACCTGGGGTTCTTTAACGTGCACCTAAATCTAAGTACACGGGTGTTTTCGCATTTCGCCTCCATCGAAATGCAGCCGCCGTGGCCGAGATTCGATCCCGCAACCTCGTGCTCAGCAGCCCAACACCATAGCCACTGAGCAACCATGGCAGGTGTTGAAGTTTGCGTATCAAACGTGAAGAAATAGACGCATGTGTTTTCCCCCTATATTGGTGCTGTTATAGCAGTACCTTAAGTCGACAAGCCTCTGCAACCGTCTATAGACTGAATAATGCTTCTAAAGAGGACAAAATTTGTTTTTCGCCTCTCCGAATTAAACCACTAATTTGTAACTGCAATATTTTCCAAAATCCTCGTAAACATTGCAACAAAATTACATAAGCTGCAAATTACACATGAAATTTCTCCGCTTTATATGCCCTAACAACTGCAGTTGACAGAACTAAGATATCTGTTTTTGCTTTCGGAGTTATGAATTTGGAACGTTCGGGCTTCTGTCCTTCTATTCCAAGCGCCGAACTTTTCATCACTTTCACACACTAAATTATCAAAGTTTCTGACTTACGTACCATTCCTACCTACTTAAAATTACACAGAAACCCCCATTAGAAGCTTGCTCTACAGCTAGGATATGTCGCATATCCCATGACTAGACATTACTTATTACTCATTGCGTTGTTTCTTTCTAGTCACCCTGAATTTCCAGTACTTCTCCTTTATTCATCCCAAAGACCGACGCAGGTACCACACAAAAGGGAACCGGAGGACAAATTCGGCAAAAATATGGACAAATGTACATAAGAGCTGCCCAGAACAATACACAAACAAAGACAAAAAAGAGAGCCCGAGAGATTGTGAGAACTACCCTATAAGATAGCCCTGAAAGTGACAACATAAAAAAAAGGCTGTAAGGGCCTCAAGTTATTCTGCTACCCATGAGAAGACTTGAGTGCAATCACCATGTGCATAGGTCGGCATAATAAGTGAATATTTACTCATACTCCCTCACCAATATATTTTCGGGCTACATGTTCACATTGATATTACTCATACTGGTCGGCACTCACTCAAGTTGCAGCCTACACATATCGCCGACGCTTACTTGCGTTCCCACTCGTTTTCATTCACCTAACCGGCACTTACTGATGCCCATACTCGTGTCCACTCGCACTCACCAGCACTTACGTTCGTACTGAAGTCCACTCACACTCACCTGACAATCCCTTATGTTCATAATTACATTCATTCAAACTCTCTGTCATCAATTTTTGCTGATACACACGTTAACCGAACTTTTGCTCAAACTCAGGTCCACTCGCACTGACCGGCCCTCCTTCCCGTTCGTAGCGACTACCAGCCACACCCTTCGTCACTCCCACACGCTTTATCCCACGTCAGGGAAATCAGTGTGAAGCGCGTATGGGAGCGTGCACCCATGAATTAATATGCTGACCTACGTCACGTGACAGAGAAAACTACGATAAGAGCGTCACGTTGTGCACTATGGCACAAAAGTGAGAAGAACGGCAAGAAATGACTGATGGGCTGAATAATTAGAAAGAAAGAGAAACGATACGCGAAAGACAGCGAGCTTAACCTAAGCATCCGGTTTGCTACCCTACCCTTGGGACGGGGTAAGGAGAGACAGAAAGATAAAAAACAGAGTGGAGAGGTGAAGCACAAGCAACGTAAGAGATCGAGAATACCTAAATTGAATTGCACAAGGAAAGGCATTACACAAAATATTAAAATATTGTACAAAATATCAAATTACATATAAGATACCCTGGTTGAGAACGGAAGTAGGTAAAGCTGAAGACGTATAACAAAACGTTCAAGGAAGGGAAGAAGAGGAAGTTAGAATAAAGAGATCACATTTGGAGATTAAGTTATCGTAATAAATTTCATTTCACCCTAACTTACTAAAAAAATTGATAACAGCTCCTTCACCACCTGATTCATGGTCGATCCCCCAGAGTGGGTTGCGCTATTTCTCTAGGAAACGAGAACAATAAATGCTCGAAGTCTCCCACCTTTCGGAGACTTCTACATTTTTGCGTAGTCGGCTACGGCCTTGAACATGTGGGCGACGTTCTACGTGACACAACGAGAAGGCCAGTCAGTGATCACAGGCTACAAGCCGGATGAGGGGGACATCGCTTGTGCACAAGACGAGCTGACCACCCCGGCTCTGTTCGATGTCATCGTCACTACAGTGGAAGACGTCATCGCTAAAGGTGCTGCAGAAATCAACGTGGAACTGAGTGAGCTAACCTTTGGACAAGTCATGGTCTTCCGGCTAACTGCAACGCAACCATGCGCGCGCCTTCGTCTCCCGTTAATCTCTCAGATGCACTCGCCAAGCTTGCCGCAATACAAATGGAACAAACTCAGCAGCAGAAAGCTCTTATAACGGCTCTTGCAAATTATAGAAGAGTTGAATTACCGGTGGAACCTGAGTCATTCGACGGTATTTCGTCTAGTACCACTACATGGCCCGTGTACTATGAGTACGCTTGCGAACGCAATAACTGGTACATCGATACCGATCGCGTGTTTCAGATGCGGAAGTACCTTGGAGGAAATGTGAAAAAAATGGTTCGACCTTGGCATCTCTGAGAACAAGAAGCAGCCGTTTAAAACATGGAGGGACAGCTTTCAGCATGCATTTAGAGGAAACCCACTTGACTTGTGGGAGAAGGCGATCGCCTATAACCAGAAAGATGAGTGTCTTTTGAATTACTTTTTTGAAAAGCAACGTCTGTTACAAATAGCGGAACCCATGCTTCCCGACTCACCAATGGTGTCACATGTCATGCTCGGAATGAGAAGGGAATGTTGGCAAACATGTCCAAATCAGGTGGCCTTCCACCGTAGAAGACCTTCTATAATTATTAAGATATATCACCATCTCAGAACCACCACCTGTTGTCGAAACCACATGCCCGACAACAGGGCAGGGGATAGACAAATTGGTTATGAGTAATGTGCAAAGTAACCCAATGTGTATGCATCATTGCGACACCGTAATTTCGCAAAGGAGACTGATTGAATGTGAGGAAACAGTTACGAAGTCACACTGCAATGACGATGAAGCAATCAAACAAAACGACAGCATATTTCTTGTTAAGACTAACATTCTTTTCGTCCCTATGCTTGTAAATGGCTGGAAAGCGACAGCGCTCGTAGACACTGGCGCATAAATCAGCCTCATAAATTCAAGAAATTGTGTACGAGGCGAACATTACCAAGGGAAAGTCAGTTCGAGTCTATAGTTATACGATGGAGCCTCGTAGGAGTTCAAATGATGGGCAGATACAAAGGTCCAGTTTAGAGACCACGAGATACCGACAAAATGTTTGGTATTGTCTGGGGTTGAGTTTGATTTTCTCTTGTCAAGGCCAGACATGAAACTTTTAAATATTAATTTACTGTGGAAATACGTGATCACTGCAGATGAACAAAGAAGAAACGGAACAACCATCGAGAAGACAAGAAGAACTGCGTCATGTTCTGAAGATGTTGCGTCTAGCTTTCCAGAATTAATTTGTGTAGGCACATATCCACAACCTACAACGGCTATAAAAGTTTCATTTGATTTGCGAGATGTGTCCGCTGTGAGGAAAAAGCCCTATAGCTTAAGTCAAGTGAAAAACTTCTGGCTCAATCGAGAGCTTCAAGGTATACTCGGTTCTGGTATTATAAGACCATCAGCTTCACCATTTGCTTAAACAATAACCAACGTGCCCAAGGAAGGCAGATCAATTATGTTGTGCATGGACTACCAATTAATTAACAACCAAACAGAACTCTTCCCTTTTCGAATGCCACGCATAGACGAAATTATTGATGAGACGGGTGGCTGTGAATGTTTCTCAAGAATAGATCTATGTAAAGGAAACTGGCAGGTCCCATTAAAAGAAGAAACGAAGAAGTTCACAGCATTTGTTGCACCTTTTGGCATATACGAGTACAACAGGCTACACCGTTCGGGTGGAAAAATTCACGGGCGTGGTTTCAAAAAATCATGAATTTGGTTCTAAAAGAGTGCATCGGAAAGCTCTGCAGTGTCTATGTTGATGATATGATTGTCTACTCGATATCAAGGGATTACCAGGGGATCCACTTATCGGGAATTCTTGAAGCAATCAGTCTAGCAAGACTGAAAATTAATATCAACAAGAGTGAGTTATTTTGCCTTGTTTTTCTTAGCAAGGCTTTCAGTGGAAGAATGAAGAGCACGAAGGAGGAAAGCATGCAACGTATCTCGCAACTCGTCAAACCATGCGAATTGCATTCTGTCCGAGTATTCTTAGGATTCTCAGTACACTTCCGAGCCTTCATTAAAGACTACGCTACAAATACAACGTGCCTGATAGTTTTAACGCAGAAATACGTTCCTTTCATATGGTCCGAAGAATACAAAAGTTGGTATGCTGAACTTGTTAGGACCATTTCATCAGACCCTATACTCACATTGCCTCACTTTAATTTGCCTTTCAAATTGTAAACTGATGCCTCACATTAGGGAAGTGGCACTGTTCTTTATCAACGAGACATGCGGAAGCCCAGTGGAAGGCAACAATTGGCTGCTACTCCTACACGTTTTCAAAAGCACAGATGAACTACGCAACTACAGAAAAAAAGGCACTCGCAATAGTCATGGCTCTAAGATATTTCATGAGCTGCTAGCAAGGGCGCACTTTTAGGTTCTGCACTGATAATCAAGTCTTTACAAGCCTTCAACTAGGTCAGCCTAAAGGAAGGATGGTCCGATAGATCAGTGAGATCCATCAATTCAGTTTCGAAGTGCTGCATCACTCTGGGCTGAATAGTCGGGGTGCTGACGCGTTGTCAAGACTTCACGTATCCCAAGCAGCGAGCGCTGAAAGTGTAAACTTGGCCAATCTATGGGAGGGAACATAAAACTTACAAGTGAAGAATGGCCGGGTGCACATACCTGAGACGTATGTTCCAACCATACTGCGTCTATATCATAACAGTCCTGAGTCAGGTGGACGCGATGGTTTCTGGAGGACCTACCGAAAAACATGAAAACTGATGTTGCTGAGTGCATCAAGAATTGGCATGAGTGCCAAATAGGCAAGGCCAAATTCAGACCTCGTAGAAACCTTATAGTTTTCCGAACCTACTCTGGCAAATCATTCGAAGTATAGTTCACTTTGACTTCGCTGAACTTAAAAAGAAAGAGGAAGAAGCACGGAAGACCCAAGCATTTCTGGCGGCAATAGAAGAATGCACTAGATTTGTGGCGGCTGAGCCTGGCAAAGAAGACACGAACTGCGTCATTTTGCTTCTTGAAAGGGATATATTTAGGAACGTAAAAGTCAAGGTCACCGACAATGGTGCCGCTATTCGTATCGACAAGCTTCGTGCTTGGGCCCAGCTACGCGGCGTTTTTTACGAACTGTTTTTGCGTTTTTTCATGAACTGTTTTTTGCGAAGGACTGAGACGGAAGAAAGAAGAAGCTTCCATCCGAAACGTTATTCCTTACCATCCATGGAGGAATGACGACAGAAGGCGGGGAGGGTGATAAGATTCCCTGGTCAGGAACAGAAGCAGATGAAGGTGATGACGGATAACAAAGCGGTCAAGGAAGGGAAGAACAGGAAGTTGAAGAGGGAAAGATCAAATAGAGTGATTCAGCCGTCGTAATAAACGCTCAGGCAAGGAGACACAATCTCTACAATGGTATTCACTGCGTGCTTGGAAGAACTATTCAAGCTAATAAACTGGGAAGGCTTAGGAGTAAGGATCGACGGCGAATATCTCGGCAACCTTCGGTTTGTAGATGACATTGTTCTGTTCAGCAACACTGGAGACGAGCTATAACAAATGATTGAGGACATTAACAAAGAGAGTGCAAGAGTGGGGTTGAAGATTAATATGCAGAAGACAAAGATAATAATCAATAGCCGGGCAAGGGAACAAAAGTTCAGAATCGCCACTCAGCCTCTAGAGTCAGTGAAGGAGTACGTCTACCTAGGTTAATTAATCACAGGGAACCCTGGCCATGAGAAGGAAATTCACAGAAGGATAAAAATGGACTGGAGAGCATACGGCACACACTGTCAGCTTCTGACCGGAAGCTTACCATTATCATTGAAAAGGAAGGTGTACATTCAGTGCATTTTACCGGTTCTGACATATGGGGCAGAAACTTGGAGACTTACAAGAAAGCTTGAGAACAAGTTAAGGACCATGCAAACAGCGATGGAAAGAAGAATGCTAGGCGCAATGTTAAGAGAGACAAAGCGCTGTTTGGATCAGAGAGCAACCGGGTATAGCAGATATTCAAATTGACATTAAGAGAAAAAAAATTGAGCTGGGCAGGTCATGTAATGCGCAGGTTAGATAACCGGTGGACGATTAGGGTTACAGAATGGGTGCCAAAAGAAGGGAAGCGCTGTCGATGACGGCAGAAGACTAGGTGGGGCGATGAAATTAGGATATACGCGGGCGCTAGTTGGAATCGGCTGGCGCAGGACAGGGGTAATTGGAGATCGCAGGGAGAGCCCTTCGTCCTACATTGACATAAATGATGATGATGATGGTGGTGATGATGGTGGTGGCGGTGGTGGTGGTGGTGGTGGTGATGATAAATTCTCGAAGGCTCTCCGCTTTCGAGGACTTCTACATTAAATTATGGGCTTTCTCGTACCAAAACCATGATCTGACTATGAGGTACGCCGTAATGGGGGACTTCGAAAATTTGTACCACATGGGGTTCTTTAACATGCCCCTAAATCTAAGTGCACGGTTGTTTTCGCATTTCGTCTCCAACGAAATGCGGGTGGCGTGGTCGGGATTCGATCCCGAGACCTCGGGCTTAGCAGCCTAACACCAAAGCCACTAAATAACCATGGTTGGATCAATATATCAGAGTCCTGTAATACAAAGGAAGTGGTGCTAAATGCTGCCCAATTAATAGCACAAGACACAGGAAAACAGTCCCACTTCTAAAACATAATACGCGCTTAATTTCTGTGCCTTAATACTGTAGCATCTAGGTTCCCACGAGAGGCTATATTTACACAATATACCTAATTCATTACATCCAAGTTTGTAAATGCTAGTGAGTGATCTTTCTATAACTATGAGCAGTCATAATTATTCTGTTTAAAGAAGGAAAAACAGTAGCCTAAATTCTACTGTCTCGCTTCCGTAAGCTATTCGGCAGCACAAAGCAAGCAGGCCTGAGCGCGGCAGCAAATTGACGCAGCAAATTGACGCAACGCTATACGCAGTACAGAAGACATGCCTTTCTGCAGAAGAATCGCTGTGATTATAGGCAATGATGCATCTAATGATGCATGAAGGTTACGCCGTCCGGAGTCGTGGAAAACCATAGATGTCGGAAAGGCTTGTATAAACAGCCCAAGGGTGGTTCGGAGGAAAGCACAGTGGATTTTCCTCAATAAAATGTGGCATTTGGATGATGCCTTTAGAAATCAAACCTATATCTGTGGCATAAATATTACTGACGTAAAAATACAGAAAGAAAAAAGAAGCAGACGTGCTCTACATTGCCAACCTTTAAGCCCAAACAGTTGTATGAACAACCTTTAATGACCGCAATTAAACCACGCGCTTCAACCCTTTGCCCGCGTATGCTCTATGACGTGGCCCCCTATCCCTGCTAGCTTTGAACTCTATTTCACGCTTCCTTTGCTCAGTACACAGGGGAAAAAGGCGTGTAACACCTTCAAGTGTTGCAATAAGAAAATTACTTCAAACACTCCAATATAGCCCCACACAGATTAAACTTCGCAGTCATATCAGCCATAAGATGAGAACGGCTGTAGGTTGTGAAAACTTGTTTAGCTTCTGTAAGAACGTCTACGAGAGAAGCTTGCTTTCATTAACGTCACTATCATCGTGTATCCGGCTAATTTCAACACCAACACTTCATATTCCGATTCCTTAAGAGAGACTCACTTGAGTACGGATTCCTATTTTGAGTAAACAGTGGGCCGTCGACACGAAACTTCCGTGTTTTTGTATCGCAAGGTTTACTCACTCCATCTTTTAAACACCCCTATTGCATGCTTCTCAACAAATCTATGATATCAGCCAAGGTATTAGGAGCTTTCCTATCACTTCCACGGACAGCTCTAAAACTCGACCTATCTAATATATATGCATAATATAGTAGTATCGAAAAAGCCAACAAAAAATGACCCCAAGGACAGCATAGATAAAAGTAGTTGTAGTACTTAACTGAATTAAAGAAATGATAAATGAAGGAAAAGGTAAGTGGATGAAGAAACAACTGGCCGCAGGTGGGATACGTGCCCATGTATGTCTTCGCGTTGCGCGTGCGATGCTCTTACCAATTGAGCTACCGCGGCACCGTTTTCCATCCCATCCACTTTCTCGGGCATTCATGTGTTACTACTGGAACTAACCGTAGGTATGTTATGATATGACTGATAAAATGAGGCCCCTCGGTTTCCTTTCTTCTCGTTCATATATATATTCTTTTTTTGGGTAGTTGGGTGAAGGTAAAGTATGGTTTACAGTTGTTCTTGCGTGAACAGCTGCAGTATGTCTTGTTTGCATAACTACATCTCATTTCAAACAGCACATGCTGTAGTCTTGGTCATATCTCAGTGCACAAACTCCTATATCCAGATCCAGGATCATGTTTTGTCTTTTATTTGAACACATATCTACAAAAACGAAGATGGTGACAAAATTTAACAGAGCAGACACTTGAATACGCGGCAACATATTCGATTCGTTCGAGTGCTGCATTATCCGCGAACTGTGTTCTCCTCTATAAACTCAGACGTTTATCACCTACAGTGCTTCCGGACAGTGTGCGCTGCTACTTACGCGTTTCTTCGCATTTTTAACTAGCGAAATCAGGAACACGTTCGACGGGTGCATTACTCATGCAGGCCACGCATATCGCGTTATTTCTCCCGGCGGGTTAGGATGAACTCGCGGAAGGCGCAATAAAACAAATGTTCACTGACGTCAACATGTATTTTATCTTTCTCTCTTTACGCACCTGCGTCAACGTTCCCCGATGAGTCAGCTTAGTAGCGCGCGCCTGTGCAAATCAACTTCTATGACGCTGTTCTTATACTTTCGTTGCCTATAATCGAGTTCTAGCTTCTTTCCTTCTCGATTGCGACAGAATAATTGAGGAAAAAATAGGGGTACGGGCGCCACGCGGTGGCATCGCCGGATATCTTCGCGGGGAAAAAGCTGCCGGCCCGCCGGCTCCAACCTTGGCGACCGTCACAAGTCAGTTGCCTTGCACACATGACGAGCCGAAGAAGCGATTCGCCTTAGAGTGCGTGTGTGACCTTTCCTGTTGCCTGCGATGGAGTCGTGGCAGCCACTTCGTAGACAGCACCGACGGCAGCAAAGCTTAGCCTCCCTGCTAGTGTCGTGCGCTGCAGTGCTGTGCCTTTCGTGCCTCGATGGCGGCCGCGCCGATGAGTCCCAGCCTCCCCTGGTGCGGATTGAAAACGGACTAATCTCTGGCAAGCGGATCACAGTGGTGGGCAAGCAGGTGGACGCGTTCCTCGGCATACCGTATGCCGTGCCTCCGATAGGCAATCTCCGCTTCGAGAAGCCGCAGCCAGCTGACGCTTGGGACGGCACGCTGCAGGCCGTCAACAAGCCGCCTCCATGCCGTCAGCTGGACATGCCGTTCCTCGCAGGTAAACGCCTACACTATTCCAATACCAGCACCGAAGACTGTCTGTACGTGAACGTGTGGAGGCCATCGTCAAGCTGCCCCCGGTCCGAGTCGTGCGGGGCGAAACTAGCCGTAATCGTGTTCATGCATGGCGGAGCGTTGCAGTGGGGAGACTCGAGTTTGTTCCTGCATGACCCGTCAGTGTTCGTCGCTGAATCGAATGTGGTCTTCGTCACGTTTAATTATCGGGTTAGCATGTTCGGATTCCTCTCCGCCAAGAACCCGGACCTTCCTGGAAACATGGGCATGTGGGATCAGATTCTCCTCTTGAAGTGGGTTCAGAAGAACATCGGGAAATTTGGCGGTGACCCCACGATGGTGACGTTGAAGGGTCAGAGCGCTGGCGCAATCACAGCCGGCCTGCTCGCAACGTCGCAACAAGGTAAGGGCCTCTTCAACAGAATCGTTATGGAGAGCAGCACGCCGCTATCGCTGTTTCTCACCATGAGCTTTAACGTGGTTGGTCAATTCGTCAACGTTGCCAACGCGCATGGTTGCATCGACAACTCGAAAGACTGGAGAGAGGAAACCCCTACCATCGTCAACTGCCTCAGGAAGGTCGAAAGTGACGTCATCATCGCCAAACTGAAGGAGGAGACCACCTTCAAGCAGATGTTCCCAATGGTCTACGGCGACCAATTTTTTCCCAACGACCCCTTGGATCCCGAAACGTACGCGGACTTGCACGTAAAAGAGATCCTGCTCGGGACGACGACGGACGAAGGCACGGTATTCCTCAACAATATACGCGACGTTGCGCCTCAATTTGAAGACTACATCTCGGGTAACTACCGCCTTGCCATGACACTGGCACTGAAGACCATGTTCAATATTCCGCTATCTCACGCTCGAGATATTACGGTTGCCTACTTTGGCGATCAGAGCGTAGAGCACAACAAAAAATCTGTCATCGATATATTCTGTGAACTGTTCGCTGACGCAACAATTTACTGCCCGACACTGATGTTCGCAGACGTGGCGACGCAGCGAGGGGTGAAGGCATATCGTTACATATTCGCCCACAGAGCCTCGGACAGCTACTGGCCCGAATGGATGGGCGTCACGCACGCGGACGACTTACCCTACACAATGGGCTCTTTGCTACTACCCAAGGACGAGAACCTGTTTACTCCTCCGGTTGGGCAAGAACTTCGTGACCTGATTCTCAAAAAGACACACACTCCTGCCGAAGAAGAGTTCGCGAAGCAGATAATCGCAAGTTGGGCGGCGTTTGCCAAACACGGGTACGTATGCGATGGGGTATAACTGCCGCTGTCCAAAGCCTCTCCATGGCGTCATTGCCACATTATAGGTAAATACATATAAGGTAGTTCGTTTATCGCAGCCCCTCTTCCGGCTAATTAACATGTACACGCAAGACCGTTTAAGGTAATCTACGATACACGTTGAATCCCATGTAGCACTGGTATTTCTTTTTTTTTTCTTTTTCTACGTTTTCGGCTGCAACATCTACGGCACAGCAACATAATGACATGTGTCAGTTATTAGAGTAGTTCACCATTAGCAGAGAGCACGTTTTGTCATTTTCGTTCTGTAAATTATTCAAAAACCCACAACACATTATGGGATTGACCGGGGGCTGCGCAAGTAAGAAAACAATAATACAGGTAGTATAACTACTGCTGTTCGAAAAGCGGGAACCTAATGAAGAATAAATCGTTAACGCGAATATCAACCTTCCTGTTACAAAAGCTCAGATGTTTGCTTCATGCAATGAGGATAAGTATAATACTTTCTTCTGCCCGCTAGATGCAACTTCTACATGGGGTCGCTATGTTTAGTGATGTTCAGTTGTTCTTTCAGTAAGTGACCCTTTCTTTATGCTCTCCCTGCTGAAATTTTCGCATTGAGTTTTTTCATTCGCTTTTTATGCTCGCATGTCAATTATAAGGTTGAGCTGCATGATATATTGCTGGGAACATTTGTGAGTTAGCACCCATCCTGTTTACTTTTTTTCCTCGTCTTGTGTTGCGCTACCATACTCGCAATTAAATGTTCCTTGCTCACTTCTTAGACCAAGCTCGTTTATTCTTAGCTGCAGAGTTAATCCTCATCGAGCTCGCTCCAGCAAAGCCATTTCCTCATTACAATGATTTGCACTCATGTCGCCAAGGCAGAACAGCAGACGAAATTACACCACCATCATTCTAAAACGCACCTTGTAATTAAAACTCAACCTCTGGAAGGAAGCTGCGTCTAACTAAGGTGTCGCCTGCCTCGTAATTTATAGAGTACGCTGCTTTTAAAAAAAAATTAATTTCGTAACATTGCGCAGGTGAGGACCGTGTCCTGGAATTAAGTTTGCTTTTCTGTCAATGAATTCTGAAACGCTCTTGAGCGTGTGCCCACCTCGAGATGATAATGTTCTTGTTATGCGACATCCTGCAGCCACACGGATTAAGAAGAAGGAGCAGCAGGAGAGCTAAAGAACGTAAAAACAGGAACAGCTAATTTAGTTTTTGAGCATGTAGCACGTTTCATGTCTGTATATATTGCCAGGGCCGCTTGGCATCTATCCAGACAGGCACTTCTCGCTAGCAGCTAAGAGTTAACGTGCCTAGACTACGTAACCCGCGAAAGAAGCTGGCAAGAATACAAGAGTAGTGGTTGGAGTAGATGAATATTTCTGCAGAGCTAACCATATAAAAAACAAGAATCACTTACATGCTCACGTCAGAAAAATTCGCGCAGCATTTGGAAAGTGCTTTTTTTTTCTTGTTTTTATTGACATGATGCAATAGCAGAGGCTGGCGCCTTAAAGAGACTGACAACCAATTTTTATGCTACCCCCATTTTTTTTAGTGCAATAGAAAGCTTACCGGCCAGAGCGCCTAATCTTGAAGTAGTAACGCGGAGAACGCCAGGGAATATTTTTCAGAATTTTTCGGTCTGCAGTAAGGGTGAAGTCGTTCACTAGAAGCATGCTGGAAACTGTGATAGGTGAGCGCGATAGCGATTAGAAGCCGGCACTAGTGGGAGGCAGACGACAAGTGCGGCTGTAGGTGCGAGAAAGTATTATTTTGTTTATCGAGTCGATGTTCCTGCAATTAATGTTTTCCAAAGTGTTAAAGTATTTCTGCTATAATAGCTATGTGTTTTTGTGGTTTCCTGTCCAACTCTTTTGGTATTTGACTATTCGAAACGAAACCAAGCGCATCGGAAACTAAACGACGCTTTTACACGTGGTTTACCCGTGTTGCTGTAGCCAAGCGTGCGCTTCCGATTTCCGATGCCGTCTTTCGAAGACCTGAGGGAGCTGGAACAAAGGATTTTAGCTCACGTGCGTGCTAAGAATTTAGATCCTTGCAAAGTAGCACCCGAACGTCATGCTTCGATGGATGAAAGCGGCAGTGGAAGCGACGAATACGACTGGCACGACAGGCCACTGTCCCCGCCACAAGCAGCGCGCCTGGATAATGCCGACTGTTAAAGGCTCACTTGCACTAGGTCGACGCGACGCCGATTTTGATTTGCCGGCTGTCGGCGACAGCGTTTTTTCCTTCGTGTCGGTGCCTCTGTCGTACTGTAGCGACGCCGACAATCTGCCGACGGTCGGCGGCGAGCTCGGCGTCGGTACAGCGTGACATAGACACCGACACGAAGGTAAAAAACGTACCCATTTACGGCACAATTCGTCGATGGCATCTTGTATCACCGGGATATCATTAAAGTCTGCGTACTTGCAAACTCGCGCTGTACTCGCGCGCTTACAACCGCATGTGCGCCGCCATGCATGTGGGACGACGCGAGCGCCGCTCGTTACCGTGGACTTTCTTTACTTCGTAATTCGCATAGAATACAGATCAAGTTTCTAATCATACACTCACTGCAATTTTAAGGAATAATTGTATTGTACTTAATGACAGTCAACTGACGTACAGTAATATTTTGACTACATTTTGAAGTATCAAGATTTCACCACCAGGCCTCGCAACTTACTGGCCTTTCCGACTTTCTTTGCCAATTTAAAATTATATTTCCTACTTAACTCCCGAGCAGCGTGCTGGATTCTATCACTATAAATCATGGTCATTTCATTTCCATCAACGTCACAAAACACATTCTGGTCAGTTGTCAGTCCCGTTAAAATGGCGCCAGCTACTCCCTTTCGCTTGGTAAAGAAAAATGTTCGTACAAAATATGCCAAAAAACGATGAACACAGTCAGACAGCATGAGCACAAAGTTCGGTATATGTTTCCAGGAACCCACAAACGCTAAACTTACTCAAATAACGTAGCAAAATGTCCGTATTCACAAAAATGTGTTCTAATCGAAGTTTCGCTCAGTGTTCTGTCTTCTCCTTCCTGAAGAGTAGGCAGCCAATGTGCCCCTTCCGGTGGCCGTTGCCAGCCTGATCCTTGCTTGCTCTTTCCTGTCATGTGTATATATTTCGAAAGAAACAATAATAACTCAGCGTTCAAGGAGGATTTACGTGTGCCGGAATGACTAGAGCTAACTCTAGTTGTTGCGCTCTTATTACAGTCTGTTTGTTATACTTCTTTAATACAAGCACGCTACTAATCTCCGCAGACAAACGTTTCGCACGTGCACGTAAACAACTTATTTTAATGCGACAGCATCACGGGCAGACTACACACACTTTGTAGGTATCCGCTAGACGAAAAATGTGGTCCGTTCCCGAAGGCAACGCTGCCTAAATGTGGGCCGATGCCGAAGTAAGCGCCATCTATCAGCGTCTCAAAGTGGTAGCTGTCACGACGAAAGACTGCAAGGAAATGGCACGTGACACGAGCGCCGGGAGTTTCAACTGAGAGCAACTTTGGCCCGTGAAGAATGCGCATGATCGCGGCCGAACCAGCTGCTTCGCAGAAACCGAGACGTTCGGTCTCACCATCGGTCACGCATTTATCTGTAGAATTATAAGTGGGCTTCAGCCATTCTGAAGATATATAAGAGAAAATTTCAAGTGTGTTAAGCGAACGTGAGAGCGTCGCAGTGTGCACGAAATCTCAAGTTTGTAAGACACGCGAAGTGTACAAAACGTCATTTTCATTAATAATGGCGGGCAAGGCCGCCCGTGATGCCCGGACGCGCAGATGGGGAGATTTCACATCCTATAAGTATCTAATGCTTAGACATTTAGGGGCGATAAGTTCTGGCACCGTTTTTCGTTTTTTATTATTACAAATATTTGTTTATTTGCACTTAACATGTTCTAGAGGAGCTCGTGCTGATATTCTGGTGAAGTCATCTATAAATATGGCATCGTGGCAAGACTGGGTAAGAACGGAAGAAAAATTATCGATTATGGACAGCAACAGAGCCAGCAACGGGAATACATGCACTGAGCATTCAGGTGACAGCGAGCGACGGCATGAGTCAGGGAGCGCCTACAGGCGAAGACGAAGAGCAGTAATTCGCCTAGCCCACCATAATTGTATGTCACAAACAATTTTGCGTAGCAATAATTTCAGTCATTCTGTAGTAACACATGTAAAATAGTGTGAATGCGTTCCTAAAGCGTATTATTACGAATTCGTACAATGTATACATAAAACGTGGGATGGGCGAATATTCGGAGTTTGGAATACGAATTCAATACTGTATACTAAGTATTATTATTCAAAAATGAACTATTCGGTATCGAATAGTCCAAGTTAACCAATTATTTTGCAACAGTCAAATGTTAAGTTCCGGTTTTTTATATCTGTCTGCTAAACAAGATATCGCAAATTATCGCATGTGAGACAACGAGAAATCCTTTCGAAACAATGCAGAAACAAAATGACTAATGCAAGCTTTATTTTCGGTTTTGTGGTGGAAGCATACATGACGACTTGTGCTTTTGAAGGCATGCTCTTCTTTGGCGACTTCCCACGGATTTGGCGTACGTGAGATCTGGGTATCTGTCTGGCCTCCTGGTCAAGAAAACCTCCCTTTCGTGCCTCCATATTGTGGAACCAGTTGTCAAAATGTACATCTCGACTATACATGCACCAAGAATTAGCCGCAGATTAAGTAATGTTAACGATACGGGCGTAGTTAACGGCAATATAGTAAAAAGGTGGCCACACTGCGCCGTAGAGGGCACCACCTTCGGTATCGGCTCTTGGTACCTTCTGGTAAAAAAAAAAGCCTGTCAACCAAATCCAACACGCGAGAAGGCCAACGTCGACGTACAGATACGAATAATAGCAATTGGAACCCGGGAGCTGTGGCCTAACAGCATTCCAACGACCTTAAGCAGCAATAGGGCTTTGGGATCTAGTTCGGCCACAGCTCCCGTGTTCAAATTACCTTTGTCCAGACCAGTAGATGCGCGTAAGAAAATGAATAAGTGAATTTGACATGAATAAAAGAAATAAAGTTCGGAAAAAGAAACGTGAGGTCTGACTACAAAAAAAAAAAATGCATGAGGTCTGACTACAAAAAAAAAACAAAAAATGCAAAAATATGCCACTATGCAAAATTACACCTTCTATAACGATGATGATGCGGTATTACGTTACCTTTAATGATGCAATACTCAAAGTACCATGCAACACCGCTTACCTCGGTATCATTGTGTAGACCAAAGAAGCCAGTACGCGATCATGCACGTGTAGTGTGAACAGACAGCGCCATTATTGCGTCACGCATAATGCACTGGTCGGAGCCAAATTCAGCCTCTCGCTCGACGTTTAGCACACGTAAAATAGCGATACATTCCCCTTTCTGTTATCCTACAGATTTTCACTCCTAATTTCTGTCTTAACATTATCCCTCTCTTTTCATCTTCTGCGCTTCTTTTTTTCTCTTTATGGACTGCAATCTCGCCCTTAGATGCACCCCATTTGGCATTTACGTTACTGGCATGCGTGCAGGTCGTAATGCATCACTGAGTATTGCCATTCTCGCTACATTTATCAACACGTTATTAATTATTTTACGATGTGTATTCATAACCACCGCTAGATTACCATGGAAGTCTGAATTCCCCCCACTCCTTGCTCGTTGATCCTTCCATACTCATTGTAGAAAATGACTCCAGATTACAAACTAACCAGTGGGTTGTATGGTATAGTTTGTATATTTCCTATCATAAGACTCCGGGTCCCATTGTACGCTTTGCCATGATAATACGGAGACATTAAAGGAATATGTACTGAAATTTCAGCCAGTCATTCCTGATTGCGAAACGTAATGCAGTATTCTTAATTAAGCAGCAGGTATTTTTTTTATGTTTTCAAATTGGAATTGGAATCTTGTTTTTTCCAGTCAGGGGTTGTGACCACGTGCAAGAGGTGTCGTACACCTTCGTTCTCTCACAATGGGACCTAAGCGAAAAAAATAGTAAGCGTGGTGTTTCAATCTTGGTCTTGTGTTCCGTTCTGTGCTTGCCTCAGCTATATAAGGCTACATTGCATTTACCTTGAGACCCCGGGGACTTCTAAGCGAGTGCCGAAATCTTCATGAAATTAGAATTTTCAAAGATTTCCTCTTCTTCCTATTTTAAAGTTAATGCTATTCCTTGGAATTAAGTATACGAACTAGCGCTCTGTGGTAGGAAACCATGGCTGCTTTATTTACGGGTGAGTGAACAGCGGCAGACTGCTTTCACCACAGAAGGCAAGCGCTAGTATTTGTGACAGTGTCTCGCACAATATCGCAGCAGATGATATTAAAGAGGAAAATAAAGCGTAATTGGTTACCGTGAATAATAGTATGGAGTGACAGGAAATCCGTCGATATAAAACGGACGATGTTTGCTGGGTAACTTTAATAGTGCTGACAGGGGTTATTATTTATAGCGT
Source organism: Dermacentor andersoni (assembly GCF_023375885.2). Classification (NCBI taxonomy): domain Eukaryota; kingdom Metazoa; phylum Arthropoda; class Arachnida; order Ixodida; family Ixodidae; genus Dermacentor; species Dermacentor andersoni. Next base: position 188,857,389 of record NC_092818.1, on the reverse strand, counting down.
GCAAAATCAGCGATGACGATGGTCCGCAATAAACAGGAGTATATTTTTACAGAGCAGAAGGCCGCTAGCAGACGGTCATTCCTCGGCGGATAAATCTCCCGACGACCTCGTGCCGGCCGCTCGCGATGTGAGCCCCGCGCCCGTTCCGCTTCTGAGGCAATGGCCGGTCCCTACACCAGCCGCCGTTCTCTTCATGTTCGTCGACGTCGATGCTACATGCTCAACAAAGAATTTATTTCCAGTGTTAATCGAGGTTTTTACTTCCGGGCAACTGTCCTCCCTCTACTTTTGACAATGTTCGCTCTCTCTATCTCTCTCTCCTCTATGCCAGAACGCCTGCAATGGTGACGCCTGGAGACAAGTGGCCGGTGCACACGACAGGCAATACGCTACTCGTAAGCCTCAAACCGAGCAGCTTCAACGTGACAGCGGAGCAGCACAGATCACGTTGCAACCTCTGGAAATCATTGCTGTTGCGCAAGTAAGTCAAACGATCAGATTTACGTGTAAATATTTCCATAACTCGCTTGCAATTATTGTTACACACACACACACACGCGCGCGCACACACACACACGCACACACGCACACGCACATATATACATATATATATATACATATATATATATACATATATATATATATATATATACATATATATATATATACATATACGCCCACACATACACACAGACAGAGTTGAGGAATAGTTGGGCACAGGTCCCATGAATAAGCAATGTAGACTAACTAGCAAAAGACTGCTGGGAGATTGACAACATGTAAGCGGGATATTTATACAAGATGAAAGGAACACCGCTTTTTATAATGTAAAAATATTACAGTAGTGGATTATTTTGCAACGCAAACTAATGACCTTAAGGGTCGAAAATTGATGCAGCAGAAAAGTAAAAATAACTAAAGCTTGGCGTCATTATATACAACTTTCTTTCAAAGCGAATTCTCAAAAAGATCCATTCATACTTCCACCGAACTGCTCAACCACCAAGTAGTTACAATTTTCGTAAACTGAATTGAAAGCATAAGGTATGAAAGGGCGGCAAAAGTTTTTAAAAAGCGCTGTCCGCACTACTTAAGCAAGACATCAACTGCAGGATGTGATGACGCTAAAGGCTTCATGCATGAATAGTGGCACATACCGACAATAGAAGGAGTGCCAGTACCGTTGGTTGGTTTGTAACAACTTTATTTGTAGTCTTGCAGAGCTTTACCGTAAGCCCAATCTTATTTAGGCAAGGGCAATGTCAAGCTGTGGGAGGTTGCTGCTGTCGCAGTAAGTAACTGAAGCGCCACAGGAATCTGTTTTCTTTTCTTACCACAAAGAGTGGTAGTTCTCTAGCCACTCGGTACAATTCTCTTGGGGTGGCATGAACTGCATAGACTCTTCAAGAATAACTTAGCGGTCGGCTGACGTCATTATCATTGACATCGGAACATAGCAGCTGTGAGCGGACGTGTGCTGCGTGCCAACCGGTTGCGGCGGTAATTTCCTAAGCAATGTGGCGAGAATAATCACTTTACTCACGCCTAGCACCACGGATCCAACTGTGTCCACTGTAGAAACGTTAAGCTGGGAGTCGTGCGTGGTAACCGCTAGGCTATCACGCAACTTAAGCGTTTGGTTGTTTCAGCAGAGTTCGCGGACTCCGATAGCTATGCGAGGTCTGCGCATGTAGCTCTGACGCAAGAGCAGCCAGTACTCTATTGCAGCATAGATAGCTTGCGCTGTCCAAACCATTTAAAATGACTGTTGCTGATGCTCGAGGCAAGGGATGAAAGAGAAAGTTGCTCATCGAAAGATGAACACAGCCGATGCAGAACGTCAACGTGTGGCGAATATCGGTGAATATAACGTTCTTACCAACAAGATGGTGGCCTTTGGCAGATTGGCAGAAGGGTTCAAAGATAAATCAGCAGCAAAGAACCGGCAAACAGGACTTGGAGATGTCCGTTATATGGTTTCTCGACGTTAGGGAGATGTCTCTTCAATATTGTGATATTTTTGTTTGTTCGTTTTGCAAAGTAAAGCGACCGCCTATCGTCCTTCGTTCGACTGTGCAAACGCCTGTGGCTGTGAAAACCATCGATATGGCTAATAAATGGCGCGGGCTCTGTTTTTGTGCTTCAAGCGCTTAGAAAACTGTGTAAGATTTAACCTTTATTTCTTTTTTCTTACGTGAATTGTGTACTCAAGTGTTGGAAAATATGTACTACTTTAATTTCATGTGTGCTCTGCTGAAAGTCTGCCACTGCCATTTTGCTGCCGATGTACGGGTGGCACGGCCTAGTAAGGCAAATGTTTGCCTTTAGCCGCGTCCCTTAAAACAATCTGTGCATTGTCTTAAATAAGTCACGAAAGAAAGAAAGAAAGAAAGAAAGAAAGAAAGAAAGAAAGAAAGAAAGAAAGAAAGAAAGAAAGAAAGAAAGAAAGAAAGAAAGAAAGAAAGAAAGAAGAAAGGAAATATGGCTAAGCATACGTTTTCCGTCACCTATAGTTTTGTATAGCTACCTTAGTTTTAATTGCTAATGGAAAAAGATTACCTCTGGTTTCCGTAAAGTTATTGAATCAAGTACCCAAACGCATTATTGCTGTAAGTTTTTCATGTTACTTCACTCTATGTTATTTATTTTTCTGCTTTTTGCTGGGTCGCAAGACATACTTTTGCAAAGTGACGTCTTTCCACTGGCTCAATCAAGCTTGTCACCAGTTTGTTGCCCTGCGATCTACAAATAAGTTATCACATGACATGTCATTACTGTCACAAGGGTGAGTGACGAGTGCTGGTAACCTTTATCTTGCCAGAATCGAGATGGGAATCAATCAATGCACACGCAATCACATCCTGTGAATACAAGAAGCGTTTCACAATTTCTTTTCGTTTTCTTCTTTTTAACTAAGGTCCTCATCGCATAGTTCGTCCGACCCAGCATCCCAGAAAACCACTACCGGAAAACCCAGTGTCAAGACATCAAAGGGGAAGTTCTCACCCGACAAAACGAACTCGGTCTTGAAGAAACGACCGTCATCGAGTACCGTCAACGTTCAATCAAGCCTCATTACTGTTGCGCTAGCTTGTCTTACAATTTACCAGTGGTGATAAAGAAGAGTTCCGCGAACGTATCTTTCTGTTTGCATTGCCTTCACCACGGGGCAACAAGGGAGGCAATGTCAACTCTGCAAGGCAAGGCCATGATACTCAGGGCAACGTCCACAACGTCATGAACGGCCAACAGCTCAAACAATCACAGCGGTATCCAACTTGAGCTACTGCATATGGCTCTGCAAGTTGGGAGACATATACAAGAGCTCAATATCCATCATGCGAGCAGCGCCACCTCCCGCACTCATATTGTCCTCACTGCGCTGTTTGCAGTTAGAACATCGGCTTTTAAAAATGATGTCACTGCTATGGTTACTGAGGCTTTGCCTATCGGAGTCCTTGTTGAGGAATTCGACCAAACATAAGATCGAGTCACTAAGTGAACTTGTACTCCTGCAAGCAGGTAGAATCAGATTTGCATGATACCGCCCCACTCGCGGCCCTCCTGCTAGACATGCAGCCGCTGCCTACGTTATGCTACCCTTAATTGGCTAAGTCTAGTCTCCTCGAAAACAGCGAGAAATGCGACACGAGAGGGGTTGTATTGGTTCTTAATTGTGTCTTTACGTAACTGGTTCAAAGGTATACAGTGTTTTCCTATGAGTACGAGGTTAATAAAAACATGCAACCCGCTTATAGTGATATTGTCTTAGAAGGCATGATCCTAAGTTATAAAGATAACTGCTGACCGCACGTAACCGGGGGCATAATTGCTGTTCACCTCAATCTATCTTTTTTTTTTTGTTACTTCGCTAGAAACTTTTCATTCCGGTCCTGATTAGATTCGTCGACAATATCCTAAGCCCCGTTCGACTCCTCTGGCTACGCCAACGACATCTGTATTTGGACGTTCAGTGTGACAAGGCTTCAGCCTCGCATTCGGCTTGACAAGTCAACTACCTTGACATCATTCTATCTTTGTAAGCAAGGACTGGAGATGTCATGTGAAAAGGGCGCAGTGGAGGCATTTACCCGTGCATACGCGATATATCAATCAATGGACAAATAATACCGCACAGCAGAACTCACAGGCCTTTAGAAGTTCAGATTGACAGAGGCATGTCTTGGACTTCTCACGTGCATTACATAAAAACGGATCTCTGCTATTCATCATTTGTGTAAGTTCCTTGCAGGAAAGAACAGGGGAGCGTCCGTTCTCTCTATATTACGGCTATACAGGGCTTGCTTTGCTGGATTCCTGCGGTACAGCCTGCCCATCATATGCAACACCTGAGAAACTAACCTGCGTACAATTCACAGCATCCAAACCCTATCTCTTGACTTACCTTGACTTGCCTTGTAACCCTTGACTTACCGCGCATCGTCTCAATGGCCAAAAATATTGTCATTGTTCAAGACTACACAATCACGACGCACATTGCCATTAAGACAATGTGTGCACACGCCAGGCACCTTACCCGGTCCCCTTCTCAGTACATCGCCAGCCTCCCCATCGAAAGGCCCCGCACGACACCCAGTGCAACCGTCGGCGCTCACCGTGCCTCTCTTACACCAGTGCACGCACATGCGGCCAGGCATTTGTTTCCTCCGTGGTGTTAGACCCGTCAAGTAGAACTCACGATCCCAGGACTTCAGAACAAGTCCGTTCTGCCAACGTCTGTGCTAAAACAATTTCGTTTATCTCTCTTGTACGAGAGCTGAGGCAACCACACGCACGCCAATACTGATGGCTCGACTACGCCGACCATCGACCAGTTCTGGCGCCGCTTTGGTTATATTAAAAGATGAATTACAGTACTATTAAAAACATCACATCTCACGACGCCTACTGCGGTAGAACTCATAGTATTGCGCAGTGCACTGCAGTTCATCGATACGGAGAGTCTTGGTCACGATGGAATAACATGAGAGGAGGCGAAACTAGAGCCGGGAGTGCATCTTCGTTTCTCTCGCATTTACGCGAATGTCGCCAGGTGGCGAGGCGGACTCACAGGCCTAGATAAGCGCTTCGAAAGCTTTCGCTGCGCTGCAAAAGGTCGGTGATTATCGCAAACTTTCTTGCGTTAGAAGGTTCTTAATGGCCGGCTAATGCTTTCAAGCGGTCTCTTACACAAAGATAAGTATACCAGGCTCTATGGAGCTTAAAAGTAAATGGCGCGGGCGATCTCAACTCAACTGGCACAGGTCGCCGATCGTGAGTGACGCGCGTCTATTTTTCCTGGAGCGTCGAAATTACGAAAGGTGAGTGTAAAGTTCCAACAATATTTGGCTTACATGTCACCGTGCGTAGTATTGTGCTTATGAAGAAAGTTACTTTACCGAGGAGCTGTAAATGAATAGCTCGGTAGCGCCGTCAGCCCCTGATCAATTATTGTTAAGCTCCGGAAACAAACGAAGAGGCTGCTAAAAGAATAAGAACTAAACAATTTTATCCGCGGCATGGTAATTAACTTGCGAGCGCACTGAGAATGCGCTAGAAGGTGAGTAGTAATGTAGAATAACAGTGCACAATGAAAAGAAAGGGAGGGACATAACGACACTGCGACATAAGTGCAGAAAAGTAGATGTGCATATTCCTATACATTGTTGTGAAGCGCTAGATTACACTAGTTTTTGCATGTTCCTAATATTTAGTTTTCTCCTCCACATTTCAGTTTATTTTGCATACGGGCGCATTCTCATCGGCATATAATCACGCAGCCCACTAGCTATGATTGCTTTCTTGTGATTTTTCCAAGAATAATTGATGGATATAACGCGCTCAACACGACAACAGTAAAGTAGAATTTTTATTCCCGGTTCCCCGGACAAATAACATCTCTGAAAATCGAGGTCTTCAATTTCATGTACAAGGTTTGGCATATTATCCCGCTATTATTTCCTACAAGTCGGAAGTTCTGCTTGCACGATAACCAACTGCGTTACATACTCCCGCACTTCTGACGGGCCTTATGTAGTAACCTTGTCATCTGGTTCAGCTCCCTACCTTTCCTGTACTTGCTCTCTCTCTCTCTTGTTCTCTAACAAATGAAGAAAATAGCCACTTCAACAAAAACCTAACACTACTACTGCAGCTAATACTACTACCACTACTACTAATAAAAAATAATCATCGTAATAATAATAATAATAATAATAATATTAATATTAATAATAATGCAGTTAACATATGTTAGCAGTTAATTTCCTAATAAGCAGTACATAATTGTAATCCGTATCGTCAAAGATGCACGTGATCGTGAACATATAAATTGTTCATTTCAAGCAGGTTTTAGAATGGCCTAGTTGGTGTTCCATGTTACTGCGAATTGCAGCGCATTGAGGTGCAACATGGGCGACCGCTTTCCGCGCATCCTGTCAGCAACCCTTGCATCGCTCTTTCGCAAAAGTAATTCAGGACGCGCGGTAAGCGGTGCGCCCACTTGAGGTGTTTCACAGTCGGCACATAGTCACGCACCTGTGATCAGAATTTGTCATCAGCAACTGCGTGTTATGCAATCGTATGTACCTATGACTATGTCATGCGATCAGAGTTGCCAGCTCGCCGGTTTTTCTCCGGCACAACCGGCTTTCTCTTCACGGTGCCGACTGCCCGTTCGACCTAATACCGGTGCCCTAGTTGCAAGTTTTCCGGCTCTCCCCTAAATAAGTGACTCTGTGCATGTCTTTCATCGGATGCCATCGCAGCCAACGTTACTAGAACCGAGGTCAACTTGTAAACTCCTCTTTGGAAAACCGCGGAAAAGCGGTGTTCATGCAGTAGTACTTTTCACCTCTTCCCCGCCACCCCTCCCGACCCGGAATCGTGCTGTATTTTATTTTATTGACACAGGTGGCAACCCTCCATCTATGTTAAAACTACGCTGGCATTCGAATTCCGGTGAATAAATGTCAAAGCATGATTACTTTGGTGATCATGAAGCTGGTACAACGTTGGTACAAGTTGGCTTTACGTGGCGTGAACTGCTACGAGAAAAAGTGCTGCGAAAAGTTGGTTGGTTCCGGCGATAGTGCAGTGTGACATGGCGCCTCAGAGCGCGAGCCGTCAAAGAAGACGAGAAAGTGGCACTCGGCGCGTGTGCCAGGTGTCTCAAAGCGCTGCCAAAGGCTTCCTTTGGAACCAAAGAAGAATGCGTGCGATCAAGAAAAAAAAAAGAAGCGATCATGGCTTAGAGTACCGGGCTGCTGTGCTACAGGGCAGAGATTGGATTCCACCAATGCTCATATTTTCTTTTTAATAAAGTGAGGCGAGGCCATAACCTATTTACCTACCTGCCGCAATGTGCCAAGAAGGAAGCAAAGAATGCTTCGCATTAAAAGAAAAAACACGGTGCTGACTTTCTTTCTCATGTCCTCGTATTCCACGCTGTGCTTGAGTGACAAACTCGCCTTACCTTCCGTCCTTGTTGGCGACTGTCAAGTTGTCTTATCTGAGAGCTTCATTGGGTTTCAGGGACCTTACCATATTAAAGAGGCCAGTTTTTTGAAATATTAGGTGTAAAGGCTGTGTCCTTGTTATAGGTGCTCTCAGATATTGACGAACTAATAATTTCTCAGCTTCGAAGTAACAAGGGCTTTGCTGCAGTCATTTACGAGTTCTACGGTAAGCTTTCGAGAGACAAATTGGATGCCATAGTGGTCTCCGAACTAATTCCACAATACGCTGTTCTTTACCGTGCACATTATTTATTTATTTATTTATTTATTTATTTATTTATGTATTTATTTATTTATTTATTATATTCTTACGGGGATGTTAGAAGTAGAGAAGATTGTATTTACGATATATACATACAAAATGAGTCAGAGTAGTTAAGAAGGCTGACCACCAACAACACGCAGCAGCCAGTGTCCCGCGATCTTCTTCCTCTCTCTTCTTTCATCCTTCCGTAACAGGGCGCCCGGGTGCCGAAGCACCGTCTCGGCGCATGACAGGCGAAGAATTGCGAGCGAAGTATGGCTTCAGCCGCGAAATGTGCACGACGTCAACAGGCGTCGGACTTGAGGATGAATCAAACTGTAGAGGCGAAATCTCCTAATTTACATCGTTAACTTGACGTAGGACTTCCTAAGGCCCCGTCTCGGAAAATTCGACGGGTGCCATTGTTCTACCATCTCAATCGGTCGTCATCAAGTTCAAGACTTCACACGTAACGACATCTACAGGTTCCAAACTGGCCGCTCCTCGCGCTGCTGTCGAATACATTAAAACAGAACTCCCCAACAAATGGGCAATATTTTGTGATACCAGAGCTTGCGAAGTTTACGACGTGGCAGTTATGAACAGCTGGTGTCACAAATCAACGAAACCTGCCATTGCACTTCTGAACGAGGACATGATATCATATTTCAGTGGCTGCCGGGACATTGTGGCGTCGTTGGTAATCACCTCGCCGATGACGCTGCGCGACGTGCCCAGGCTGGCGCACCGACACTCCTTATACCTTTGTCGAGAGTAGACGCTGCAACAGAGCTTCGCAGTCTCGCTCGTACCATCACGTTAGCTTACTTGCATACACCACAGAACTCTAAGTGTCGTTTATACAGCCTCGACCCATCGCTGAAACTTAAATTACCAGCGAACCTTTCACGACGTGACGCAACACTGCTGTGTCGGCTATGGGTAGGAGTAGCATTCACCAACTCCTACAGCTATCGTATTGGAATGGCGGACTTACCAATGTGCGGTAAGTGCAAGTGTGCAGAGACGATCAGTCATCTTCTGGGCCACTGTTCTCGCCTCGATAATGAACGTCAGACTCTCCAGTGTGCCTTAAATAGACGGGATGACAGGCCATATACGGAAGCGAAGATCTTGGGAGCCTGGCCTCACAGTTCATTAGCCCAGGCAACAGTTCACTACCTGAAGGCAACAGACTTGAGTTCCCGACTATAGACATGCACACCTCAGTTTTCTCTCTCTCTTTCACTCCCCATTCCCCTCCCCACGTGTAGGGTAGCAAACTGGACTCAGTCTGGTTAACCTCCCTGTCTTTCCTTCTTCCCTTCTCTCCACCCCCCCTGTCTCTCTTCTAAGGCCCTGTGTAGCGAGAGAGAAGCTTTTGGGAGAGGCCAACCCGATGACATGGTGATCAAAGGAGCAACCAAGCACCTGGCGCGAACTTAACATCGCGATGGCACCGGTCATAACGCTCTTTTTGTATATGCTGCGAGGTTAATAAACGAGATCGGGTGACTTGACGTGCCATGTGAGAGTGATCGATGACTTCACGAGCATACTCAGTTGCAACACGTGGCACAGAAGGGAGGATGGTGTCAAACGGCAATGTGTGGTCGCGACCATACAAAATATAAAAGGGTGAATATCCTGTGGTGTCATGTCGGGACGGGTTATACGCGAACGTCACGTAGTCCGGCCTGGCGTCCCAGTCGCGGTGATCGTTGGAAGCTTACATCGACAGCATCTCTGTGATTGTTCGGTTGAGACGTTCCGTAAGACCATTCGTTTGTGGGTGTTAGGCGGTGGACAGCTTGTGCTCAGTGGCACAAGAGCGGAGGTCATCGACAACTCGAGACAAGAACAAGCGGCCGTGGTCTGTAAGTAACTATCGAGGTGCACCGTGGTGGAGAATGACGTCGTGGAGCACAAAATCGGCAACGTCTGTTGCGCAACTAGCCAGCAACGCCTTTGTTATCGCGTAGCGTGTCGCGTAATCAGTAGTGACGGTGATTCACTTATTCCCTCTAGTCGTCGTCGGAAAAGGGCCAAGCAGGCCAAGGCCTACGCGAAAGAACGGTTCAGAGGGAACTTCAATTGGGTGGAGTCGTCCGACAGGTGGCAGGGGGGGGGGGGTGGGGTTTCTTCCTGCACTTACAAAATTCGCAAGTTCCGACATAACGACGCACGGAGTGGTAGAGACCCGGCCAGAAGAACCGGCGTTGTACGCGGTCGCATGTACGCAAAACGTCAAGGTGTCCAGCCGTCGGTGCACCGTGAAGTTGTTGGAGAGCGACGGATCGCAGGTGACGAGGAAGGACAAGGAGAAACTCAGGGCCGTCAGGGTTGATATTGCGGCGGTAGAGGATGCGGTCATGCAGCACGAACATGTGGCACGTGGCGTCAGTGCTGCCAGATTGCACTCCGGCGATGATGGACTGTAAGGACTCGTCGCGTTGTTGTTCAGCGCGCATGTCGGTCATATCAGTAAAAGCCATCACGCAGGTCATCGGATCATGCGCAGCAGGCTCAGGGGGATCCACGGGGTGACGAGAGAGCAGTCAGCGTCCTTGTGCACACGTCCAGACATATACTTGACAACAAACGAAAATTCCTGGAGCCGCAAAGCCCAGCGACCAAGCCATCCTGCCGGGTCCCGGAGGGAAGGCAGCCAACAGAGTGCGTAGTGGTCTGTAACGACCGAAAACGTGCGGTGGTACAAATATGGCCGGAACGTGGCGACAGCCCAAACTAAAACCATGCAATCCCGCTTGGTGATTGAGTTATTTCTCTAGGCAGGTGATAGCACGCGGCTGGCGTAAGCTATCACGCACTCGGTACCATTCTGTTGTTGGGCGAGAACAGCGCCAATGTCATGGCCATTTGCGTCAGTGTGGACTTCGGTCGGTGCAGATGGATCAAAGTAGCCAAGTATTGGAGGAGGGGTCAGAAATCCGATGAGAGCGGCGAACGCGTGAGCCTGCTCCGGGCCCCATGAGAATGGCGTGTTCTTCTTTAGAAGATCTGTCAAGGGCCGAACAATGTCGGCGAAGTTTTTGGCGCAACGGCGAAAGTAAGAACACAGGCCGACGAACCAGCGCACGTCAGAAGCAGAACGCGGCACAGGGAAACTGCGTACGGCGCGAACTTTTCCGGATCTGGTTGGACACCGGATGCGTCAACAAGGTGTCCCAACACGGTAATCTGACGGCGCCCGAATTGACACTTCGTGGAGTTCAGTTGGAGGCCGGCTTTTCGCAAGACCGCAAGAATGGCAGCGAGTCTGGTAAGGTGGCTGCCGAACGGGGGAGAAAAAGCAATAACGTCGTCAAGGTAACAGAGACAGGTGGTACATCCGTAGCCTCGCAGAAGAGAGTCCATCATATGTTCAGATGTCGCACGAGCATTGCATAGACCAAAGGGCATGACTGAGCTGATATAAGCCATCTGGCGTGATGAAGGCTGTCTTCTCGCGGTTCATTTCATTAACTGAAATCGGCCAGTAGCCGGATCGAAGATCGATGGACGAGAAGTATTTAGCTCCGCGCAAGCAGTCCAAAGCGTCATCAATGTGTGGTAGTGGGTAGGCGTCTTCTCACGTGATCTTGTTTAAGTGGTGGTAATCGACGCAAGAACGCCAAGTACCACCTTTCTTTTTCACAAGGACGACAGCCCAAGGACTGGCTGATGGCTCGATGACCACTTTGCGGAGCATTGTGTCCACTTCTGATTGGATGACTCGTCGTTCAGCATGCGATACGCGATAGGGACGCCGACGATAAGGATTCGTGTCTACGGTCTCTTGTGCTGAACAAGAGATGTCTTGCCTAAAGGCCTGTCGGCGAAATTAAAGATGTCACTGTACTATTCAAGCCGGAGACGTATGTCCGTGGCCTGTGCAGAGGTGAGGTCAGGCGCAATCATTTTCGCGAAGTTATCCGTTAAGGAACCGGAGCTGTGAGTTGCAATAGTGCTAATAAACCACTCTCGGCATTCAGACTCTCAATATCCAATTTGGAACCACTAGAAACCCTGGCCAAGAACATGCCGGCCGGAATCACTTGAGGGCACAGGCTGAAATTCAGAAGCGGTAGAACGACGTCGTTATTAGTAACCGCTACCAGCGTATGCGGAATAGCAACGTTCCGTTTCAAAAGCACGTCGATGGTGCGGCGAAGCACATATTCACCGTCAGGAACCTGTGGCTGGGCGGTCAAAGTGACGTAAGTAACTGCCTCGGGTGACAGACGCACATTGTGAAGCGAGCACAAGGGCAGTGGGGCGGTGCTCGGAGCCTCGGCGAGTTGAGGCAGTTCTAACTAAACGATGCCGGTCACGCAGTCGATGAGAGCAGAATGAATGGGTGAAAAGTCCAATCCAAGAATAACGTCGTTAGTGCAGTTGTTGATCACAGCAAAGAGAACAGAAGTAGGGCAGCCGGCTGTAATTAAACGCGCAGTACACATTCCAAGAACGACCAGCACGCCGCCGTCAGCCACACGAAGCAGTGGGGAAGCTGCTGGGGTGAGGACCTTTTTTAAACATCTACGTGGGCTAGCACTCATCACAGATACGTGGGCTCCAGGGTCGATGAGTGCTTGGACAGGTACGCCGTCTACTTTAACCTCAATTACACTTCTCCTTGTGGGCAGAGACAGAAGATTTGCTGCAGTAGTCGGCAATGCTGCACCACCTCCGAGGGCTGCATTTCCTAGTTTTCCGAAATTGTGCGGCCAAAAGCCACAGGGGACGAAAGGCGACGTGGCTGCGGCGAACGGGAAGACGGGCGACGTGCTTGCGGTGAACGAGACTGGTGTCCGCGCGGCGATAGTGAGCGGCTGTACCACGTGTTCCGAGCAGAGTTGTCTGCGGTGTTAGACTCGACGGTGGGCGAAACATTGCGGGCATTTCCATCAAAACGGCTCAGGTTGGTCGGCGCGCGAGGTGTTGAGGGCCGCGAGTTGCGATAGTATCGGACGACATGACCAATGCGGCGACAGATGAAACATATCGGCTGGTCGTCCGCAGTTCTCCGCTCAGTCGGGTTGCGATAACGCGGAGAGAAGCGTCGGGGTGGAGCGAAAATAGTAGAAGGGCGTTCGTTAGCTCTGGGATTGGCGACAGCACATACAGAATGTAAACCAATGTTTTCAAGTTCTTGGCGAACGATGCCTTGTACGAGGGAAGCTGAATATGTGGTAGCATCAGGGCTACGCGAACAGAAAGCTACGGGCGCCGTCGCATCCAGTTCACGTCTAACGATTCACACCACGTCCTCTGATGGCGATGCATGCTGCTGAGCGGGTTGATCTTCACACATCGACGTTGCGGCAGTATTAGGAAGTCTGGCGAATGGTTGCAAGACACGTCGGCTTTTGGCCTGCTTGAATTGTCGGCACTCTTTAATGATTGCATCAACTGCAGAGCAGCTCTTGCACATGAGCAGATTAAACGCGTCGTCAGCAATGCCCTTAAGCACGTGCCCGACCTTCTCATCTTCTGTCATGTCGTGATCGGCTTTACAACAAAGTGCCAGCACGTATAGATGTACAAGACATAGGACTCCGTGGGGGATTGGGCACGGGAGGCCAGTTCCTGCTTTGCAGCAATTTTACGGCTGGCTGGTCTGCCAAACAACTCTGTCAATTTCGCTTTACATTGGTCCCAGCTGGTTAGCTCCTCTTCGTGGTTTTCGTACCACACCTTTGCCGTGTCTCTTAGGTAGAACAACAGGTTAGCTAGCATAAGCGTAGGATCCTATCTGTTGATTCCACTCACGCGTTCGTACATGGTTACCCACTCTTCAACGTCGGCGCCATCGGTCCCGCAGAAAGCTCCAGGATCCTTGGGTCGCACAACGACAACCGAAGGTGACAGCGACTTAGCATGTGACGGTGACGTAGGAGGGGGCAACGACGTTGATCCCGAGTGCTCACCGTCATTCATGGTGTGGACGGTGATGCGACGTCCACTGCGGAGCTCCGTTGCCAGCCGTGGTTCCCCGCAACTCTCACCAATAGGTTACGGGGATGTAGGGAGTATAGAAGATTGTATTTACAATATATATATATATATATATATATATATATATATATATATATATATATACACAATATGAGTCAGAGTAGTTGAGATGACTCACCACCAACAACACGCAGCAGCCAACGTCCCGCGATCTTCTTCCTCTCTCCTTTCATCCTTCCATAACAGTATTTTGAAGGCCTAATTGGCTCAACAGGCCTTCAAAGCAAGCGGAGTTCCGAAACCAGATTTCTCTGCAATATTTAATATATAGAGAGACAGAAGAAAGTGGGAAGGAGAGAGGTTAACCAGAAGGGAAGATTCGGTTTGCTACCCTACACTTGGGTTAGAAGGGAGGGGGAGGTAACGTGACAAGAAAGAAGAGATAGAGAAAGAAACGAGCACATATACACAGGCATAGCGGTCACTGTCACTGAATACAATCACCGCACAGCACAGTAGCACTTGTAGCACTATAAACATCATTTCAGGCTACAACCGCTTGTCGAATTCTGTCGACTTTGGAAACTGCAACACAACCCTCATCTCCCTCAGCTGCGTTGGCTTGTGATGTCGGCAATCTAAGATGGTTTCCTCTCTTAATGGTTTTTGACCCAAGCTCGATCGCGATTGTGAGTGATCGTCTCTCTCAATTGTAGCGAAGACAGCCACAGAGAAAAGGCGCTAAAGAGTCTACCCGCTACCACAGTCAGCACACGAGGCGTCATTGGCCCAACCGATTCGGAAAGCGAAGGACTTCGTGAAGGCCACCCCTAGCCATATTCGACAAAGCCGGGCAGCTTCGCGTCGGCATAGTCCAGCTGGGATGCAAAGCTGAAGGGAAGAGTCTAGGTGGTGCAGCCGGTTGCTTTGAAAACTTTGTGTGTTTCGCATGGAGAACGTGATATCGTGGGTGAACAGTCGAAGTTTTTTAGCGGCAGCTGTCCTTGATAACAATATCGACTCCTCTTTGTCGCCTTGAAGAGCCGACCAAGCAGCGTTATCGGTGTGCTCGCTGCCTATGATGCCGCAGTGACTTGGAAGCCACTGAAATATCACGTGGTGTCCTTTCTCAGCCAAGATATGTATTACTTCTCTAATCTCGAATACCAATTGTTTTGGTCCGCGCCGCAGGGATGAAAGTAAAGACTGCAGTGCTGCCTTCGAGTCATTGATAATGGACCATCTTCAAGGTAGTTGTTGGCTGACGAGATCAAGTGCAGCGCGAGGATATGCAAGTTCGGCAGCCATAGGTGTCGTTAGGACACGTCTTGAAACGGATGGTGGTGGCTCTCGCATGGAAAACCATGGCTCCAGAGAAACATTGGAGAGTTGATTATCCATCGGTATAAATTATGTACGGGGTCGGCGTACCTTTCGTGTAAAAGTGGCAGAGTTAGTTGTTTAAAAGCAGGTGTTAACAGCTCAGATTATTTTTTCTTATTCCTGGCACGGTGAGTCAAACACCATGGAGGAATCGATAGCTTAGTGGCGGGGGTGAAGCCTGAAGGAAGGTGGGGGCAATAATCTGAAACCGTAATACAAAATGATGCCTGCGGTCCTTCTGGCGGTGGTGTTGCAACATGATAGGAATGCGCTTGGGCAAAGTGTCCAATGTGCACTCTCAGCACTTCCATCACAATGTGTGTCTGTATTGGTTGGTCTCGGGCGATTGCAATTGTCGCCACTGCTGATGCAAAATTAGGCAAACCAAGACAAACTCTTACAGCCTGAGTTTGAGCAGCCTGTAGAGCACGAAGATTTGTCTTGCAAGTGTTGGTCAGTACGGGCAAGCTGTATCTCAAAAAGCCCAGAAAGAGAGCCCTGTATAATAGCAACATTGTATGCACTAGCATTCCCCCCAGTCTTTCTGCCCAGAAATTTGAAAAGCTAGGAGATTGCTGTCAGGTGCAGTTTCGAGTAAGTAAGGTGCGGGCTCCATGAGAGATCTCTGTCAATTATTATTCCCAGAAATCTGCGAGTTTTCTTTTAAGAAATGATCTGACCATTTATTGAGATGACTAGGGTGTCATTGGTTTGCGAGTGAATGCCACCAGCACACATTTGTCTAACGACATTTCAAGACCTTGGTTGCGAAGGTAACAGCTGTCAGAATAGCAGCTTTTTGAAGTCTTGCCCTTATCTGAGGACGTGTCCCACCTGAAGTCCATGCACATATGTCGCCTGCGTACATTCATATCTTGATCGCTGCTGGCAGATGTTCAACGAGACCAATGATTGTGACGTTGACTAGGGTGGGACTTGGCACTCCACCTTGAGGTGTAGCTTCTTGCGGTTTGGCCATCGCCGGTACACACAAAGAACGATATCATAAATAGGTAATTAGATATTCATTGAAAAACTCGGGCCTCAAGGCCAACCATCTCAAGAGAATCGATAATAGTCTCGTGAGATACGTTATGGTATGCTCCCTTGACATCCAAGAACAAAGCTGCACAAGTAAGACATTTGATGCTGGACATACGTAGCAAGATCAACAACACTGTCTATTGAAGAGCAATCTCGACGAAAACTAGATTTGCAATTAGGGAACATGCTGTAGTGTTCAAGGTACCGGGTCCAAGCGGGCAAGGGTCATTTTTTCTATTATCTTTCCCACACATATGGCAAGCTCTATTGGGCCGTGTGAGGTAAGTTTAAACGGATACTTGCCATGCTTCAGGAGAAGGGCCAAGCGGCTTCTCCTTCATTCTTCGGAAACCATACCATCTTGCCAGGATAATTTATAGAGATCTAAAAGTTCTCGCTGGGCGCATTCATTGAGGTTGCACAAGGCGCGGTATGATATTCCGTCTGGTTGAGTGGATGGAGAACACCTACACAGAGCAAGAGCCGCCTCAAGATCCTCCATTATGAAAGGAAAATCTATGCGGTAGTCACGCGAAGCACGGATGTGGCTGGGGGCAGGAAAGCCTGGACCGGTTGTTTGGCCGAGATCCTTGCACAAAAGTCGTCTGCAACCTCAACATTTAACCGCTTCTAGAAGAATGCAAACCGTTGTTAGGGAGAGAACACAGACCACCTATGGTTCTCCAGATGTGGGAAAGTTGCTTCCAGGGGTCCAAGATCTAGATGCTAATCTACTCACGTGACGCTGGATCTTTTTTCTTTTCTTTTCACCTGCCTGTCCTAAGGCCATGGATGGATTTTGTACACCGGTATCGCCACTCCGCACAGCGATGGAGTGCACGAAGCCGCTCCAACTCTACATTAAAATCCATGTGCTCAGACGCCACCGTGAGTGTGCTCGTACTGTATAAAGGCTACATTAGTGCCACGAGCGATGGCATCTGTTTTCTTCCAAAAGCTCGCTTCTCCGACGTCCGTTCGCACTCATGGTAACAATCAGTTGTGAGTGATGGCGAAATCCGTTAAGTACTCAGCTGAGAGTCATGTGCAAACTATTCCAAGGAGAACAGCTGTGAGGAAAATGCCTCCTGTAAGACGTTTCTTTCCTGCTTCGGAGAAATAATGCTCATTTCTGCGACTAAACTTTTATGTGCTTATCCGTGGCGTCAACAGTGTACGTAAATAAATAATCATATAATACCTTATGATCCGTGTACTTTAATTACGCAGCTCCCAACTAAACGGATGTAGCGCAGTGCAAGACGCCTATTAATGACCTGGTGAAAGTGCAGTGATCAAGAATGATGAGTAAGGTAAGTTGAAACATGAACTCGTAAAATAACACTTAATTTGTCGGTCATCAACAATGCAGAGTGACAGCAAGCGATGTATCTTTAGGACATGGGAAAAATAAAATTGGATTGGTTTTTTGCTAACCTAATTTGTTCAAAATCAATCATTGGTGCGCTACTATTATGCACCAATTTGAAATAGTGGCTTTTTCTGTCTGAAAGAAACGTAATGTTTATCATTCGAGGCACGCGAGGAATCGTTTACAGGTATAGCATAAGACATCTCTACCGCCTTTAAAAATAAAAAGATTTTGATTTTGCCCCCCAAGAAACAAAACAAAATCACTCGCCGAAACCTTCAGGATAACAATATTCCTTTAAGTTACTTCAGAGTTAAAAAACACGACGAGATGGGCAACAGCAAACACCTTGAAAGGTTCTTGCCTTCCGATACGATACCCTGCGTACGTTACTTGAGCAGAACACAAGGCAACGTTGACTCAACAGGGATGCCTCACACCACTGAACTACCCCTTCTCTTTCCATATAAATATGTTTATCACAAACTGTTTTCATTAACTTAAAGGCCCGTCATTATGAGTGCAAGAATTTCGATTTTGATCCCCAACAGAGAAAAGAATGAACCGCGTCTAAGAAGTTCTTTTTGTCGTCGCTGAGACACCATTGCAGTTGCCTTGGTGTGTAGGGAACAGTGACCTCCGATGCTGTTTTTTAAGCACATATCACCTGTCTTTGAGTCAGCGGGAAGGTGACCTCGACAGCGCTGCCATACAACCGACGCTCGGGCATGAAACTGCATTACCCCCCCCCCCCCCCCCGCCGCACGTGTGCTGCAGCACAGAGTGCTTTCTGCATCATTGGTCGACGTGCAATCGGGAAGCGAAGGCAACGGCTCACACGCATAAAGCCATCAATTTTGCTTTCACCTGAAAGTACCTTTTAAAGAAAGTCCGCTTAAGAACAGGTAAAGAGTGCGAAAGAAATCACAAACACGGAAAAAGAAAACGAGAGAAAGAGATGGCCTCACAATCAGGCTTACAGTTCGGACACGCGTGTTTCAGACAGCGAGGTCGACTATTGAGCAAAAAATAAAGTCACCGCTTCTTGGGTCAAAAAAAGCGGAAACTGTCTTTTCGGTGTCTGGACTTTTTGAACCGTCGTATCGGTCTACCCACCGTTGCAATGCGAGGACACGACGATATTTTCAGCTAAGTCTGTGTGACATCGCGTCGTGGAGTCAAGTTGTCTGCCTTTGTTTTTGTTAGACGCTTCAGGTGGCTTTGTACATTAACGTGTGGAGCCACTTCCCGTTTTTCCGTACTTTGAAATTATCGGACAGATGTTGCCGAGTGAGCACTATAGCCTACCAAACGGTTGCACCAAGATTGCCAACATCCCTCACCACGAAAAACTATTTTTATCCGTATTTGAGATGTGTTCCAACGGACATTGGACATTGAGTACAATCATATTTTAGTTATGTCAAGACTGGCCACAAAACGGCGGTGGTCGCAGAGCCATGGTCGTTTCGGCAAACCTCAAGACCCAATTCGACGTCACGGTTTCGTGTTAAGGTTCAATGAACTTTGAGCGTCCAATCAGAGATCCACATAACGAAGAAGAGAGAGCCGATGTAACGCGCACAGCTTTGTTCAGATAACGTTCCAAAAGACATAAAAAAGAAAGTTACACGTAAATGCGAGCGACAGCCCGCTATAAGAAGACACGACGCGCGATCCCTCTCCCCATCATTCCTGTTTTTCCAGCCGGCGTTCAATGCGCTGCCAAGAAATGTGGCTCCTCTCTGTATTGTGCACCACGTTCACATATTGCGCAGCTGCTAGGGTCCCCGTGGTGCAAATAAGTTCGGGACTTGTTTCTGGACAGCGTTTGCTCGTGAACAACAAGTTCGTCGATGCTTTCTACGGCATTCCATACGCTGAACCACCTGTCAGAGAACTCCGTTTCCAGAGGCCTCGACCCGCGAAAGCATGGAAAGGAGTGCTCAACGCTACGACAAAGCCGACTCCTTGTCGCCAGCTAGACCTGAGGTTTCTAGAAAATGTGACGTTGCACTACGACAAGTCCTCGGAAGATTGCCTTTACCTCAACGTATGGAGACCTGCCCTTCAGGAGTGCCAGCGCCGACGCTGCCGCGCCAGGCTACCCGTAATTGTGTTCGTCTACGGAGGCGGCTTCCAGTGGGGAGACTCCAGTCTTTTCGTGTACGACATGGAAAGATTCGTCTCCAAGTCGGACGTGGTTTTCGTAACGTTCAACTACCGCCTTGGCATCTTCGGTTTTCTGACGACTAACACCGAGGACGCTCCCGCGAACAACGGCTTGTGGGACCAGAACCTCGTCTTGAAGTGGGTGAAGAGAAACATCGCAAGCTTTGGCGGCGACCGTAACGACGTAACCTTCGCCGGACAAAGCGCTGGGGGAATGTCGGTCGGCTTCCATGCCATCTCACCCCACAGCCGCGGGCTCTTCAAAAAGGTGATCATGCATAGCGGAACCCCTTTGAGCTCCATTCTTTGGCGAGCCCAGAGCTCCGCCGCCAAAATGCGTAACATGGCAGGAGCATTGGGTTGCTACAACGCTACGAGGTTCGCGAATGAACAGGCAGCCGACATAGTCGCTTGCCTGAAGAAACTAGAAGCCAACGTAATTATGGACGCCGTGAGGAAGCAGGACCCTGCTAACCAGGCGTTCTTCCCCGTTTTCGGGGACTCCTTCATGCCCGATGACCCTGAAGTGGCGGCTACATGGGCTGGACTGAACGTGCAAAGTGTTCTGCTAGGGACAACCCAAGACGAGGGTACATTATTTGTAGACAACATTCGTTACCTAAGCCCACAAATTGACCTCGTCCTCAAACAAGACTACAGGCTCGCAGTCATGGCGTTCATGGCGACGATGTACGGTATACCCATTAAGGACGCTAGAGGGATTGTGGCCAAGTATTACGGAGATTACGACGTCGAGCATGACAACGACTCCGTGTTCGCTATCTTCTCGCAAGTCGTCGGTGACTCCCTCTTCGAATGTCCGACTCACTTTTTCGCCAACTTGACAGCCAGGGGGGGTATTCCGACGTACAAATACATCTTCGCTCATCGACCATCGTTTAGCCTCTGGCCAAAAAGCTTCGGTGTCGCGCACTCTGACGACATATATTTCTTCTATGGAAGTGATTCTCAAGTCTCCGACAAGAGCAAATACACAGATGTCTTCGATTCGCAAGCGAGAAAGCTGCTTTCGGCTGTCGCTCCTACTAAAGAAGAACAAACTTTCTCGGATGAGCTGATGGAGCTCTTGTACAAGTTCACGAAATCTGGGTGAGTGTGCCTTTACTGGAGAGTACGTAATTGCCCTTCTGCAAATTCACAGACAGCAATTGCATGCTTAGCGTCCGTGGTATACTGCAAAAAGCTTGCAGAAAAGAAAGGGCAGGGAAACATTTTAACTTCATCCCTTATTTATGGCTATGCGACATAGTGATACCTATCACTACGAGTACTTCCGCCGGGCATGCACGTAAGGCGGGCGACGGCTTGAATGTAAGGCACTTATTGTTGCCAAAATGACTTGAGGTTTGAAACATGTCCCCAGTCATATATTTTACGTGCCAGCAGAGTAGTACAACAAACATCAATACGTAACGAAAAGTTCTTTATTTTTTTTACATTTACAGATTCCTGTTAGATCATGTTACTTAAAGTTATTGCATGCGTCCCAGCTATGATAAAGCGTAACCATAAAAATCCATAAATTCTTATATTTACTAAGCGAAACAGTTTAAATGTGACAATATAAATTGACGACTTATTCATGTGTGCTTTTTATACCCTCGCAGTACAACACAAAACTGAATCGTCAATTTTCTGACCAATTTCTGTGACTTTGCGTGAAATTTCTTTGCGCTTTTACAGGAAACCAGGATCACCTCAGGCTATCACTTCCTGGCCGTACTACGCTCCGCCCACGTACCGAAGCTTACTCCTTCGTCCAAACAACTTCACCGCCGGAAGTGCTTACGAGCGATGCGAACTTTGGAAGCCTTACCTATACCACGAATAAAATTATATTGAAAATGTACTACTTGCATATATGACCCTATCGCAACCTGCACTATCCCATATCTGCAGTTCTTTCTGTAGAAGCAAATACCAATTACTTGAAAAAAGAGCAACATCGCAACAACGAGACAACGACATGGGGTAACGCCTCCTCTGCCGTTGTCTAGTTTGTTGTGCTATTACTTTTTCTATACGTACCAAGATGTCTAAGCTGCTTTTAAATTAAATTATGGGGTTTCACGTGCCAGAACCACTTTCTTATTATGAGGCACGCCGTAGTGGATGACTCCGGAAATTTCGACCACCTGGGGTTCTTTAACGTGCACCTAAATCTAAGTACGCCGGTGTTTTCGCATTTCGCCCCCATTTAAATGCGGCCGCCGGGCTGGGATTTGAGGCCGCGACCTCGTGCTCAGCGGCCCAACACCATAGCCACTGAGCAACCACGGCGGGTCTAAACTGCTCTTGTTACTTACTTCAGTCTCCTCATGTGCGTGAGTGTAATCGATAATATGTATCGATTTGCTATGGCTAATCACGGCAATGACCCACCATTATTTCGGTTTATTCATATAACGTATTATAATTATGCTGCTTCCTTACGGAGAGCTCAGAGAACCCGCAAAAGATGATACCGCTGTAAAAAAAAAATGCTGCACTAAGTTCAACCAGCTCCATTATTACAGCTGGAGGCGTATGGACAAATATGAGGTAAAGTGAAGCCTCAAGTATTCATCGCGGCCAACCTGTGCCAGGCGCAAAAAAGAGTACGAATAGACAGGGCGTTCGGTGACCGCTAGAATAAATAGCGTGCTCAACTGTCGTCGAACAGAAAGAATCGGCGCCTGTTTGGGCAGTCCGACGTCGAGCACTGAAAGTTACCTGGTGAAGATTACGATAATTCTTCGACTTGTTGCATGCATCGCGTACAATTTGATAAGAAACGCCTGTCTTTCAAGTGTTAGAGTGCCTATAACTGTTGCCATGCGAGAATGAATGTGGCATGCACTACGTGAGAATCGACTGATCACACGGACACTGCCGAACGAAAAAAGCAAACCTGACGTTGCACGGGAAAGTAAAACACGTGTGCCAGTATTATTTGACTCGGTAGAAAATAAAACTATAAGGTATAAGCTCATTAAATCTAGTTCATCATGTGAAGATTTTTAACGTTTATTGGCTAACTTTACCATAGACCTACATTGCAGAGCATATTTAAGCAAATAGTACATACGTACATAAGCACTGACGCGTATACTGACAGCACTGACGCATTGGGACGCAATAGCTGTCCAGCGGCCCGCCTTCCTACAGTTGGGAACAATCTGATAACAGATAACAAATGCAGTACCTGCATCCCACAGGAATGAACACGTTTATACAGTGCCTCTTTTGTTCGTGTTATTTTTTTTTCTTCACTGTTGATACGTCTTGTGGCAAATCCCCCGAATGAAAGAGAACACAGCTTTTCGCTATGCAGGTCTAAGTAGGAGTGAAGAGCTTCAGTGCCGCTGTGCCACAGCGCCGTCCATCAGAAGAAACGTAGCACGAGAATTTCGCTGCCTCTTCCATTAACAGCGTTCTTATTGCTCACGTGTTTGGTTAGAAGATCTATTCTAAGCTAGTGCGTTTTTATGCGCCCAAACAAAAAATGAGGTAAAGAAATGCACTCAGAAAACACACCGAAGTGCCGCAACGCATGCGCACACCCAAACTAACAATTCCTTCCTGGCAGACTTGTACACGTTACAGAAAAAAATTACTTGCCTCGAAAATGTAATTGGTTATGGTCACCAATTACTGATCGATTGATTCAACGTTGCTTTCCTCCATAGATTTATTAACATGATACAGATACAAGAAAAAGAACAATTGAGACCTTCGCTGAGAATTGCTTTTCAAAGTTTTCTTTGGTCGTCTTCCCTTGTTTTCTTCTGAAGACATCCACAGTAACATTGAGAACTCACTCGATGTGTGCGCTGCCTAGAAGCGTTGTGTTATAACGCACGAACACCTTGCTTAGCCACTCAATGCCGCGGCGCTCGGGTCTGGGTCTCCTATGAAGCGCAGTGCTTCATTGTTGCTGGAGCTAGACGAAGGCGATACCGATAGGGCCAGTGAAAAACTGAAAAATCGCCCATGGGTGTTTCCCTGGCACGACATCTAAGTGGCCATCACTATCGAAATATGGAAGCGCCGTTTCAGCCTGTCGGGCAACATTTGCAGGGACTTTTCCGGGCGCACTTAACTCTTTGGCCTTTTAGACATAAGCGTCTAATTTCAACGGACGTCAGCAAATACGCGCATGCCTTGAAAAGGTGAGCAAGTCTATGATGTAATTTATTAGAAACCTGCATAGTATTCAGCCCTAAAAATGTTGCAAGTGTGTTACAATGTCGAAAATGCACGTATGCGAGTCACGTATATAGCAGACAGATAAAAACATATACTTTTAACGGCCAAAATCTTCCGTCTGTATCAGAAAAGTTATAAACTACACGAAGCGAAGAAGAATGAAATAGCAATTCTTACCGCCTATAAAGGCAGTTTAAAAGCACTTCCAGAAGAGACAGAGAGATATAATTGGTATTGTAAAAGAAAGGGTCAAAGGTAGGGCTTCCACGAAAGGTGGTTAAATATGCAAGCCTGCCATGTTCAGATTATCAAAGCGCAGCTGCAGGACGCTTATTGTGAGAAAAAGGTCACCCGTGTACACGTTTTCATTCCTTTGAACATTGTAGTTCCCAACAAATTTAAGTGCTCAAAGGTGCGTCCCCTGTTATAGCTTGTTTCGTCTAAAATGTAACTGGTTACTTGTAACTGCCTACTAACAAAAGCAATTAAATTACATTGAGCGTCAGCTGGTAAGCAATGTACTCGTTAAATTACAAAATGACGAAAATGCGCAATTGATTAAAAGTAATTATTTTGATAAGCAATTCCTTGCCTACAAGCCTGCTCCCTTGTTGCCTGCTCCCTCGTAAACACTTCTTAATGTTCAGAATAAGTGCTCTTATGTTTATATGTCTGTATATATGTCTTATTTTTTGCGTAAGTGAACATTTTCATAACTCAATTTTCTGTTTTTACCCCTGTTTACCGAGATGTTGCTGTCTGATATATGGTTTTATAGGAGGCCTCACTCTCAGTCTTGCGACTTTGAGCCTTCTTTCTGTGTTCATATGTCATATGCAATGCATAGCATCAACTTCGAAAAATAAAAATCTTTAACCGTGAAAGCAATCGCTTTTAAGTCTGGTTCGAAAACGTCTCAAACTACGGTTCCATTTCACTCCTCAGTGCCACATCCAAGGTTTTTTAGCTTACCCTTCACACCATAGTGTCTTCTAGCGTAAAGAGCTTGTTAGCCCCAAACCAATACAGATTTCTCTGTGGTTGCCCAACAGTCACCAATTGTGCGAGCTTCATGATACAGATTTCTGCGCCAGTATTCCAGAGGGGGCAAGTGGAGGCCGTGTACTGCGATCTCAGCAATCTCCAGAAGACTCCAGAATCTCCAGATAGCTGTGACCACAGCAACAATTTTTAGCTTCCGCGTTAATGCTACTGACCATGAGCAAGATGACAACTTCTTACGACGCCATCAACCCAACAGGGTCGACTTTTTTACTTGTGTATGGCACACAACGCCTGACTTGGCTTGCGCAATTCGGTCCCGATCCGAATTTCTTTTATGTGCACGCGTTTACTGTTAGCAAAGCATCCGTGTTACATGCAACTTTCTCTTGGAAAACTTTGCCTCAGATTCAGCGATAAACCCACCGGTGCATTCCGTGAAGAGCATCCTCATGATATGAACGCCCAATTTGGTACTGACAACGTTTGTCCACGGCCCCCAAGTTACTAAAAAACTGCAGCTCAGTGATGACCCGCGATTTCTGGAACTGCTGACATTAGGTGCTATACTCACTGTTCGCCGTGGAACCAGCCGCCTTTGTTGCACGGCCCAGGGGCAGACGAGACGCCCGTATTTATGTGCTCCTGACGCAGGCTGTAAAACAAGCTCTTCCTGCGGCCACTCACACGAGCACAGAATAAGGCTGGCTTCTTCGCATTCTGCACAGTACACCGCGAAGACGACGCACTGTTCACAGGAATAAGTGAAGGAAGCGTTCGAGCCGGCGATACGCTGAACTTGATACGAGCATCGCGCATACACAGCCTGACGGTTCACGCACGCTAAACTATACTGGAGCACGAGGCCTTTCCCTCGAATAATTTCACGTACAAAACTGCAAAAGCTACGCGCGGGAGGGCGCTATCTGCTTCGTGGCACAGCCTCGCAGCCTTGTCGAAGGTGAGCCAGTGGACATGCAAACGACTAATAAAAGTACAGACACTCTATGTCACTGCCTGAAAACCTGGAACTAGACCACCCGCCGCGCTAGCTAAGTGGCTATGACGATGCGCTGTGCTGAGCTTCAGGTCGAGGGTTTAATTGCAGCGGCGCATGCCGCATTTCGACGGGGGTGAAATGCAACAAATTTAAGGTCATTCCACACTGCGAAGGTGGATGACCAGTGCAGCTGTAAGCATCGTAGTAAGAAAACTTGTGGTAAAGTTCAACAAGAAAGACTGGTGGGCTAATTGGTATGACATTATTTACACAATAACGCAGAAGCATAAGGATGACGACAGAAGAAGACGGGAGACAGCGCTAGCGCTGTGTCCCGTCTTCTTCTTTCGTCGTCCATGCGCTTCTGTGTAAATTGTGGTAACTACTTTATTGCATCACTCATTGTCACTTAGCAATTACAGTTACAATAGCTTTGTGCTCGCTATGATATACACTGATCGATCGGCATACTAGCAACTGCAAATACATTCTTTGATAATAGTAAGTTTTAGAATTGGGCACTCAAGCGGCTTGGAGACGCAAGCAATTGTGGGCCGCAAGTGCGCATGCGCAGAATCCAAGCCAGTCCTGGGATCTTGCGTTCGCGGTATCATCATCATCATCATCATAATCTTCATGATACCGCGAACGCAAGAACCCAGGACTTGCGTTCTTGCTTTCGCGGTATCCCAAGACCCAAAAATCGAAAATTAGCGGGGGTCCCCAAGCCGTCTTGGGTCTTTAGACTGCATACTGAGCTCGTAGTCCTAACACAGTAATTACGTTTATTACATTTTATTGTTTGCCCTTCCCGCTCAAAAATGCGTTTGGTTTGTTTTCACTTATAAGAAAAGCATTTCTTCCTTTTTTTGCTTTCAAGCGCCTTTCTATTTTCCCCACTGCGGCGTCCTGAGCGCTCGACCCAACGCTGTCTGCGTTTGACCCAATTCTCGAACTCTGCTGCTCCTCTAAGCCCAAGAGCAACCAACGCAACGCGAACTCTGGATCCCCAATTCTAAAACTATCTATTAATGTCAAATCGACGCACGTAAGGCGCTGGGTGGTCGGTTAGGCCGGATCGATGTGGCAATGCAAGCGATATGTCTACAACACGTCAACCGCTCCCTTCTCGATCCCGACACATCCACATTGAAATCACCGATAACGACCATACGGGTAGTGGGATCGCAACTAACCGACGCAAAGTGAGTAGCCAGGAACCTTACGGGGCTATGAGCCATTGCATGTTTTGCTTGTTTACGGTGGTATGAGCCATTGATGACGGTAGTTTTGTGTGCGGACAAGAAAATAATGTGGTACCCAAGCCATATACAGCTAGCCTATAAAAAGCTTATATAGTCAGATTGAGGTGCTTGTTGAAGAAACCCAGCTGGTCAAAAATGAATCCCGAGTTCCCCTCTAAGACGTGCCTCACAATCATATCGTGGTTTTGGCACGTAATACTGCCGAATTTATTTAATTCTTGAGGCAGTATTCCCAGAAATACATAAAACAGTGCAGAAGCAGAAAGGAAAATCTATTCCTTCGACATTACTGACGAGACAAAGCTACTCGATCATCTCATCAAACTAGTAGCGCCTCTAGTGAGGCGGTCGTGCATAGCAATACTCTGCAGACTAAAACGAAATGGAGTCACGTTGAATAAGCAGATTGGTCTTTAAATGCGAAGCATTTCTTTGCCTAGCCGTCCAAGGTAGTTTGTCGCCGAGGCGCGCACCCCCACGCGCCCGCGCACACGCCGCTAATGGCTTGGCACCTTCTTGCACCCCTCGCTCGCACGGGCGTGCGCGCCACGAATAGGCGTGGCTCGGTTACGCTGTGTTGGTGATCTCCACTTGCAGATACAACAATGGGCCCTCGAAAGTATCAAGCGGAAGAGGAGCGGAATAGCGCGAGGACTCTGCAGAGACTACAGAGATTTGCGATGTGTACCGAAGCGTCGACGCAGGAGACTGTACGGCGGCATTCGCGTGGCCGTGGAGCGCCAGCAACTAGACAAGCGACGCGCGGCCGAAGAACAATGGGAGGCCAAGCGAGCGGCCGCTGATACTAAGTGGCCCTGATTGGGGAACCGGACGTTGCGGGGCGCAGACGCGTACTTTCAAAAGCACGCTGTCGAAGACGAATTTGGTGCGACGTGTGGTGTCTGTGGCTGCCTCTGGTTCCGTCACGGTGCCGCAGCCCGCGCAAGTGGCGGTCCTCGAGCAAGCGTTTCCTAAGGAGGACGTGAGTTCGTTAGGGCGTTGCATCACGTGCCGCAGGAAAGAAATGCTTCGCATTGGCATAGATAATCATCAAGGATGGTTTCTGCCGTAATTTTTCCTTGCGCACCACGAGACAGAAATGGTGGAACGATGTCGCGTACGCAAATGCGCACACTGCGACTGATGTGGATAAAAGTACATGTGCTGCGTGCAATCACTTGTTACGCATGTAGCGGTAGAAAAAAGACTGTTACTTTCTTTCACTTTGTTTTAAGTTGCTTCGTGTATCTCCTGGATTACAGCCACAGCTATTAAAGCGCGCCTAGTGCAATGGTGGTAAGCAGAATAAAAAATGAAAACCTTCATTTGTAACCATATTCGTGCACAGGTTTTACGGAGTTTCCTCAAGACGAACAGGTTTTCTCGTAGGTGTTCAAGTGCAATGTCCTAAATTACTAAACATGTCGTTCCGCGTACGCACGCAAACTCAGTCAGTAGGCAAGGCGAATGCCACGGCGTGCTGCGCAACAGCAGCTATTATGCCTGCAACGTGCATTACGTGTAGCCTGTCTACATTTTCCAATGGCATAAGTCATGCACGATGACGGGCAACGCGGTATCAGTAAGGCGTAGAAGTTACCGAGTAACCTGATATTAATGCAGTGCCTCGAACAAAGCCTCTCGACACAATTTGCAAGACAGAAATAAAGCTTCGAAATGCGGAAAAGTAATTATTAGGCCATTACAATAAGATTTCTGAAGTGGTCTTTGATACCATGGTCCCCTGCAGTTGTACAGCATATATTTCTGAATGTCTCATTCAGTATGCAGACAACTTTACCTCGACCTTCTCTCGTTTATTCATACACGCTATCGATTCCATCAACGGTTTGTAACGCATCTGCCCTTAACAACTATAGAGTGGGTGACCAAACTCCACTGCTGCAGCGTTTCCTTGGGAATTATTTCACCCTGCCCTGAGGTCACCGTGAGCTGTCTCCAGTGTTGAGGAAAGTAACAGCATGTCAAGCAAACATAAAAGTGAATCTAAACACAGGCAAGTCCATTATATTGGCACGTGTACTTACCATTTTCCGAGGGACTGCATTTCACCCGTTAACAGCTAGAAGTTATCGCTCACGGCAAGACGCGCCTGGGTCATTTGGAACTTACTCGAATGTTATCGTTGATTCTGTTTGTTTTGTGTGTTCTCGCCGAACTTTGTGTGATCAGATTGTATGCGCTACACGTATTCTGCAGTACTTTCTGGAAGTCACGTGGACACCGTCAATTGTGCTGGAACGTTCGACGAGTCATGTATAGATGCCGCCGGCGCGTTTGACTCGAAGAAGACTCGTGTGCTTCTGCATCTTAGCATATAGAGTACAAGGAGTTGTGTTATGATGGCCTGAAGCCGCCTTTAACTTTTAACCATTAACTTCGAAATTTTTTTTTTGCTTGCTTGCTTGCTTGCTGCCTCGCTCCCTCGCTTTGCTTCCTTGCTTGCTTGCTTGCTTGCTTGCTTGCTTGCTTGCTTGCTTGCTTGCTTGCTTGTTTACTAGCCTGCCTGTCGCATGCTTGGGTGCGAATGAGAGGAAACTTTCGAAAAAAAGCATGAAAACAAGACCTTATTGAAAAACGTGAAGCACTAGTAAAAATAGCAGATAGACGACAAACAATAGAAATCACGATATGGTGCGTAGTAAGGCTAACAGAGGGTGTACAATTACCAAGAGTTTCACCCAAGATTCGCACTACCTCACGCAAAATGTGCGCGGCACCGTGCGCTTCAAATACGACTCCGCACTCAGCCCAAGCTGTCATGGTGCATACGCGTCAGGCTTTGGTACGGCTCGGTACCGGCTTTCGCGTGAGTCAGAGCTTCTGCAAAGCTATACGCAAGACAAACGCAAGTACCCGTTTCTATGCGCTGGATCAACATACACGCCGAACCACGACCGCAGAGCTAGCTCTACTACGCAACGTGTCTGCTTCCTGCATACTTGCATGTATGGCAATTGCTTCTTTTCAAGGTGTATCGCAAACGTGTTCTTTTTTTTTATCGCAAGAAAATGCGATACGCGTGTAGCGTTTGCGACACTGACGAGACATTTCAATGCTATCATTCACTCATCGATGTGCGCCGATACAACCATATCCTGTTCTCTGTCGCTTGGGAGAACCACCGCCGCCGCTTGTGCTCCATCTCTTTTTCTTGTTTTCTGCGGTTCATTTCCCGCATGCAGCTTCGCTTCTTTGTCCTCGGAGTTCGCTTGCGTCTGTCTCGTGCGTCGCGGCACGCACCACTGTAGCTGCCTGGGAAGGCAACGAACACTTGATTTTGCGGCATATAACGTCATCAATACGGTTTTTCAGCAAGTAATTACTTCCTGTATGTATTTCTGATAACTTCTAGACCTGCTTCTTCATCGCAAAATGTAAAAATAAAGGGAGGAAAGAAATAAAATGCATGTCTAGAGCACTGGGGCTATAGGAGGGGAAGGAAAGGGGGTGGGGGCAAGAGAGATACAAAAAAGAATGAGCCAACTACTCGTGATAAAGAAACGGCATTGCTCTTCTTCCGCCTGGTTCTTGGCCTGTTCACCATACTTGATGACCATAACCATCATCATCATTATCATGAACCTCACCATCGCAATCAAGAGCGCTGCAGCAGCAGCCATGCAGTTGGTGAGCGCGTTCCTCTGTGTTGCAAGTGAGGCCACCAGTGCACCCAATCAGTGCATTCGTTGGTACACTCAAACCAGTTGAGCGAGGCTCAGTTATATATACCATATATAAGAATTGTTTGTGTCTGAAACGCCTCAGAAGGCATCTTCACATCACCTCAACATGTTGTCGACAATTAGGAGACGGGTACTCAATGGCGAAAAAAGAAAAACTACAGCGGCTCATCCACGCCCCAGAGGAAATCAGCGGGTGCCCACCGACGTGAAATTAATGAGGGAGCACTCAGAGGAGTCCAGAGAACGGGAGTGGTTTCCCTTGTCACCGTTATTGCCAGAAGCAGCTGCAAAAACTTCATCAAAGTGCTTCCTTTTTCTCTTATTTTATTGCGTGGTCATCTTTATGCATCACCTGTAACATAGCGCTGATGTCAATGTCATTAGAGGTGACACCATAAAAAAGCAATAATATTGCATAGAGAGAGGGGGGAGAGAACTAATAAATGATAGACGGGAATGTTAACCAGGACTGAGTCTAGTTGGCAACCCTGTGCTGGAGGATGGAAAAAGGGGAGAAAAGGTTAAGAGGAGGAGAGTGCAGTGTTGGTGTCACCAACGTAATGAAAGTTATCAGCTAGGTATCCCATACAACCGCTCAATCCGGTAGCCATCAAAAGTCGCAACACCGCTTTTGTAGCTTTGTGCACCTCATACCACAATGCATACAAAATGCTGGTATAGTATATACTGCGCTTTGGGGGATTCTCTGTTGTGATTATTTACCTCAGATTTATTTATTTGAGGTCAAGACGATGTCAAACTATTGAGTACTGGGTTCCTACCTCATTATGTCACGGCTGCAGCAAGTTGAGCAAGGAGTAAAAACAGACCCCTAAGAACACCAAGTAGAAACGTTGCTCAGTCTCTGCAAGGGCATCAGATTCACACAAATGACGCTGTATCTGACTCTGGCAAGGAGAACATATGGTTCGTACCACTTAACGGAAATGCATCAAAGCGCAATAGCATTTTAGTGAGCTACAGTTTGTGGACTTATCACAGGTGATGTAGCCTAACGAAAGAAATGGTTCTCAGTAGGGCTGATATTTGTGTGTCCGAAACCTACTAAGGATATGCGCAACGCTTGTCAGTGGAAGCCGCACCTATAGATATTCCGTGTTCGGGTGCAGATAAGAAAACTGACAATGTAAATAAGGTTTTACTGAGAAATCTGCCATACCTACTCGATGCGCTTGGCTCGCGATCGGCAAGTTCTACGCGGCATGAAGCGGAAGCAGTATTTTCTAGCTTCATTCATGCCTCTTCTCAGCCAAGTAAAACAATAAAGAAGAGAGAGCTATATGAAAGGAGAGGGTGTGCGAACAGGTGCGTGATGTCTGTGAACCGTGACACAGGAAAGAAAACAAAATGTCCTTGGAACCTCAGAGGAAAAGCTTTAAGTGCGATGATGAGCCACTTCACTATACCGCTTGAAGCCTTCAGGGGGTTTGCTGTCCGCATGATACCCAATGGCTCCAGCCACGCCAAAGGAAAGGGTGCGCCGCGCGTACTAGGCTCCTGTACTTTGTGTTTTATTCCCGTCTTGTAGTGCTACAGAGCAACAGCCTTAAAAGGCAGTCAGTCGCTCGTGCATCCTCTTGCTACGGGTGTTTCCCGCATTGCACAGCGACAGGATCTTCATCGAGAACCGCCAAAAAAGATCGGTGTGAACGAAATGAACTCAGTTGCCTGCCTCCTGGCGTATCTGGCCACCTTCTGTTCTCTACACGAAATTTCGTCACTCAACACGCCGACCGTCCGCACAGCTTCAGGATTCGTGGCCGGACAACGCTTGCACGTTGAGTATGGAGAAGTTGAAACGTTCTACGGAATACCATACGCGACGCCACCGATAGGACGGCTGAGATTTCGAAAACCCCTTCCGGTGAAACCTTGGAATGGCGTCTTGAATGTCACTATGAAGACCATGGCATGTTGGCAGACCGACTTCACTCCGCTTCGAAACGTGAGTTTGACTTACCCTGTGGCAACCGAGGACTGCCTTCACGTGAACGTGTGGAGGCCATCCCACATCTGCGACGGAGAACATTGTTGCAGCGGGAAAAACCTTTCCGTGGTCGTCTTCATATACGGAGGCGCGTTTCAGTGGGGAGACGCCGGGCTCTTCATTTATGATCCGGCAAACTTTGTTGCGCTTTCTGATGTCGTGTACGTCACGTTCAACCACCGACTGGGCATCCTGGGCTTTTACCCCGCATCACCCGACGGCCGACCTGGTAATATCGGTTTCTACGACCAGCTCTCAGCATTGCGCTGGGTCAAAGAGAATATCGCATGTTTCGGAGGCAATCCCGACGATGTCACTCTTATAGGGCACAGCGCGGGAGCCATGAGCGTGGGACTGCACAGCACGTCGGCCGCCAGCCGTGGCCTTTTCAAAAGGGCCATCCTTCAAAGTGGCACGCCGATCACACTAATCATCGGCGTGGCCTTTTCGGGTTCACTGCTGTTTCGTGACCATGCCGAAAAGTTGGGCTGTTATGACTCTGAAGTAGAAACTCGAAAGACAGTGCCGGAAATCTTGAATTGCCTTCGTCAGCTTGACGCTAAGACAATCTACAGTGCCATCGGTTCTAAATCTATACAAAGCCAACTATTCGTACCAGACTCGGGAGATGAATTCCTTCCAGCAAACCTTCTCTCTGAAGAAAATTGGAAGAAAATACATGTTGACGAGATGTTTATTGGTACTACGTCTGAGGAAGGGGCCCTATTCATAGACATCATCCGTAACGCTGCCCCGGACTTGGACTCCGCATTGACTGAAGATTACAGAAAGGGAATCGCCTTCGCCCTTTACCTAGTCTTTGAGATTCCTATGGACAGAGCTAACTTGATTGCGGAACATTACTTTGGTGGTCCTGAAGTACAGCATGACGAAGAAAATGTGATAAGAACGGTTGGTACTCTACTCGCAGACGTTTTGTTTAACTGCCCTGCACATTTCTTCGCCACAACAGCGGCGAAAGAAGGCGTTGCCACATACATGTATGAGTTCGACCATCGGCCATCATATAGTCTATGGCCTAAGCACTACGGTCCCACGCACGTCGAAGAACTACCGTTCACATTTGGTGTCCTACCATTTTTCTCAGATGAAAGCAGGTTTACGCCACCTTTGACTGAAGAAACAAGGGAATTCGTGAAATCAGTTCGATTCACGCCTGAAGAGCATTTATTCATGCGACAAATTGTTGATGTTTGGTCTTCATTCATCAAGAAAGGGTGAGTATGTTTGCTTGTACATAACACAATAGTTCGCCTATCGTAATTTCTTGTAACTACTTCTTTTATTTTCATTTTCTTGGCAGCGTTCGTTTGTTACTTTCTTAAAAATTGGGAATGCTCTTATGTTCCTAATATAGCTACTTCCCACTACGTCAAACTTTTATTGCTGTGTTCAGACAGTCGTCCACGTTGCGCAGTCTGACTAATATACGTTCCGTGAAGTTTTTCCAGTGAAGGGTGCTTTTAAGGTTCTAAATATTTACCATTCCCACTACAACCCAAGCAATGACATGTATGACTCCATCCAACCGACGCGACGGAAGATCATTACACAGATCCACCGTGCATGCTGGAATCCATGTGAAGCGGTTATTAGGTGCTATGAAACTACACTCATGTTCATGTTCATTCATGTTCATGTTCATGCAATGTTTCTGCACCGCACAAGGCGCAAATTCAATGTCATGCAATATTTATTTTTGTACGCTGCACCTGTTCACAAGCTACGCCGAAATGCACACTACGAGGCGTCGACGAAGATGATGCTCACGAGGGTGAAGGCGACGTCTGATATTTGTCGAGGGAAGAATGATGAGGAGAGATGCATGGAAGATAGAAGTGCGACACAAAAGACAACGGTAAGGTTGACTATTAACGTGATGGCGTTAAGGACCCCGTGTCGCGAAAAATCCGGCGTTGGCGTCCAGCGTACGACGTTGCTTCGGCAAAAATAATTCCAAACCGAATTCCGGACCACGCATATCCAACCCCTCTTCTAGCACCAAAGTTTCTCATAGCTTGTCTTTCATTCTTTACGTAGTAATTCCTCGGAATTTTGACAACGGCAGCGCACAAACAAATCTAATGAGCAAAAATCAACCGACAGTGCATATATTTTATGTTAGCCCTTCTCAGCCTGAAATAATAAAAGTGCGAAACAATAACAGGAAATCGACCCACGCAAGAGGCCACGTTTCTACCAGAAAGCTTGCCTTCGTGCATAGCGTTCGCCGCCAGCGTTTCCCGGTAAACGTTACGGCTAGATAAACCGCACTTGCCAGGAAGCGTGAAAAGCAGTCAGGGGTCTTTGAATGCTATCGCGTTCCACTCTCAAAGGCGAAGCTTAAGCGTCCTCCAAATTCTTATTCGCCCGTTTCATTTCCGCGTCTGAAGACTAATGGGAACTGGCACGTGCATATGAGGTTTGGCGCGCACATTCTCTCCCACGCACCTGCTACGCGATGCCAATTGTCTCGAAGAGCTACTTACCGTTGGCACGAGAGAAGTGTGTATGCAATTGCTGCCTATGAATTTGATCGTCGCGCTGTTGTGCTGGGAGAACAAGGATCGCTCCCACCATCGGACAACGTACGTGCACGCAAGCAAGGCCAATCGACCACTACGCCAGCTGGCGATCCTTGGCACGAACAGGTTTATATCTACACATTTCCGCTAGCTTTTCTGACAGCATTGGAAACTGCAGCTCGGGGAAAGCATGCGCCTGTTCAAGGTGTGCTGCTCTCAGCAAACTATAACCATGGCCTTAAACTATGTATGACCAATTCATAGTTCGACTTGACACGGCATCTTCTGCGCAAATTGTGGCTTTCGTTTTCCAAGTAATCATTTGTTGGTTTTCTTAGAGCCCCGTTGTTTTAACTTCGTGAGTGTTTAGGCAAAGCTTGGTAGAAAGATACTTGTATAGTAACACATTTGTTACGACCAAATGGGCGAAATAATCAACTTTTGCCTCATTTTCTTTTTGTTTACTGCGCAGTTACTTATTCCCAAAGAGCAGCGTTTCAACGTGTGCTTTGTGCTCCCGGCTACTGAAGACGCTGGTTATTCCTGTCCAGAATTCCTCACCTCTAGCAACGAAAGACATAGAGAAAACGACTGCGTTAGTTTAATACATCTTAAAACGAAGTCTGCATGGCCGGGCCAAGGTTTTTCTTTCTTACATGGTTAGCCTGAAGTAAACGACCAGACCATTGACACGGTAACAACACTGTGTCTATGTGTCTGTGTCATCATTGTTTGCTTCACACTGAGCATTTTATAAAGAAGTACCAACTAACATACGTGCATGTTCTACCTAAGGACATGGTTGTACGTTCCTCTCTACACTTGCTTCTATAATTATCATATTCATATTGCAGGTGCTCGAACGAAAGGTAATGGAACCTTTGGTGGCAAGAACAGCAATGGAAAAAAACTTCAGTATACTGCCTTCAAATTTCATTTCATAAGGAACCAAATTTTCCATTTGCTGTTTTTTTCACTTATATATAATTTCGGTATGGGACTGTCAACTAGTGTGTTATCCTCTGAGCCTCATTAATTCTCAACAAATAATTATCAGTATCATCTAACAAATCAATAATCATTTTCTTTTTACCTTGCTTTGGTAGCGCTTAACTTCACAAGCCGAAACTGATAGACTGTCACTTCTTTCGTGTTCTTCTGCAGAAAAATTCCGCTCCCAGCCTCAAACGAAACATGGCCCAAGTACTCAGGCGAACACCCCGAGCTCATCACCATGAAGCCTAACAGTTTCAAGCGAAGGAAGCTCAGCGAACCCTGCAACCTCTTCAAGCCCTTCCTCGTGAAGGAGTGAACGGCTGCGTACGCATTCTAGTCAACGAATACGACGTATCTGTTGAAAAGTGCCAATCTAAGGGTTCTTTTTTTGCGTTTTCTTAGTACTACATAAAGTGGCGAAGTAGGTTTTTAGAAAACCGGGAAATTGCGACGTTACTGTCTTCTATTAGTGCGTAATAAAAGGGCGATATTGTAACCCACTGTTTATAGATCCACAAAGCAGGTCACAAGAAGCGTCTGTCCTTCAAGAATGTTTAGCCTCTCAACATTGGGTCAAACCAAAGCCAAGACTGGCTTTCATTCCACCAAATGTTAGAAGGCTAAGTATTTTTTAGGAACGACCGTTGTTTGGAGCTTGCCTTGCGGATCCAGTCTCCATTTGAGAAGCTGATCAACACATCACATGATCGCTTCTGTCGGGTCCACGACGGCAAGAAGTTCTTTAAGCGACTCGTCGGCTAACCAGAGCCGTGCATAGGGAAAATGACGTCTGCCTTCCTTGAGATTGTGAATGTCAAAGAAGACGCGGCCCTTTAGCGAGAACACAACCGTCCTCGGCTGCTCGTAGAGTTAAGTGCTCCAGGAGTTCGATAAAAAACACCTGTATGCCTTTCAGGTATACGCCAATTTGACAGTGTCCCTTGAAGAAAACACATATACAAATTTTACTAAAGTTTACACAGACGCCTCTGTTCACGAAAGTAGTACAACTTCGGTGTTTTATGGCGCGTAGCCTGCAGCACAACGTTTTATCCGAACAGATTATGCGGCATGTCCAACATATGTAGAAATATTGAGCTAATATGGCACTCAAGTACATAATACAAAATCTGAATTATCAAAAGCTGTTATTTTAGTCTACTCCCATGGAGATCCCAGTCGGTTGTATAGCGCCAATAGTGACACCACTTTTACACAAATTATGCTTAACACGACGCAATAAATCACCCCTGCGGGAAGAACAGTTATGTTTTAATGGATACTAGAGTCCGGTTGGTGTAGGGTAGCCAACCGGACGTTATTCTGGTTAACCTCCCTGCCTTCTACTTTTCTCTTCCCCCCTCTAGAGACCTTTGAGGTGTCCGCTATTCCGGAAAACCGGGGCGGTTTGGGCGGATTGCCGGATGGTCGGGGGCGTAAACGTGAACGGCCAGGTTGATGGCGCCAGCTGGTTATGCAAAGCTCGACCACCTAAACACAGAGCCAATTACTATATTCTTCTTAGCTGGGGTGTAAGTTTTCGACAGCGGCGTAATTGTAAACACAATTACGCCGTTGCCGAAAATTTGCACCAGCAGCGAAGCAGAATAAAGTAGGTTGCTGCAATTTTAGTTCTGTGTTTGTGTGATTGAGCTCTACAACACCAGGCGACTGCACCACTCCGGCCACTCACGTTTACGCCCCTACCATCCGGTAATCCGCCCAAACCGCCCCGGTTTGCCTGAATAGCGGACACGCTAAGAGTCTCTACTATCCCACACTGGTCTCTCAAGAAACGAGGCAGCTGATGCTCTGGCGGTGCACGTCAGCGCACACCCTTGACCAATTTGCGTTAACGCCACGACGCTAGACTGCTTATACGCGAACCACAGAGGTCACATCCGAATGAACGCGTCACGTAGAATCGTATCCTACACCAATCTCTGGCCACGCTTCAACTCGCCGCAGTAGCTCTTCACTGCTCAAGTTACGCATAAAATGCGTTAATGTTGCAAATCACCTTCTCCGACAAGGACATGCGCCGAGCCCCTCGCGCATTGCTTGTGCATGCTGCAGCGAAACGCTTGAACACTTGTTGATATAATGTCCGACATTCAATAGCTGTTGCCATGTGCTGGTATGCGAGTTCCAACAACTTAATTTTGCCCGAACTGCGCTAAAGAAAACTTCTTTTTAAAAGGGTGTGCTTCAACTCTATATGAGGCTCACAAAGCTGTACAAGAATTATTGTCAGCTACGGGAGTAGACATGCGTCTGTAATGCGTCTACTCTGCGTGTCAGTGTGCGATGTGTTGTCGTGTTCTCTTTTTTTCTTTTCCCGTCTCTCTCTCTCTCTCTCTCGCCTCCGCAAGTGGCTGGCCATGCATGTTTCTTTTAGGATACGCTAGTCCACTTTTCTTTGTCTTTTGTGATGTTTGTATATGTTTAAATGAACAATAATAATAATTGGAGCATCACAAGTGAATGCAAAATGAAGGCAAATCACATGTTAAAGTGACCACGAGCGTTTTGTCGTTTTCAGGGAATCTAACAAAAACTGCTGATATGGCAGGCCTACCATTAGGTGGGCATTTCTGCGCGGCTCCATGGCGCTTTCTTGGGCATATAAAGAAGTCCCATATAGCTCAAATGAGCAAAATATTGCCTATTACAAGGTTTGCAGAGGTAAAAAAAATATCACCATGCAGTCTATCCGACTCCGTTGATAACTCGAATAGCGTTGCCAAAAGACAAATGACGCGCCGCCGTAAGGACAGAAAGAAAGTAAACATGATCTAAGGCTTTCCCTCTTACTTTTTCGTGGAGATTAATTACCACGATACAAAGGTAGAGCTTCGCTCCTCTTGAATTTTTTTATTCACTTTTAATGACTATTCAGATCGTGGCTTAAATTTGTGGTCTGTGCGAAAAATTTTTCATTTGTAGCCGTAGCTACTCCATGCATTGCTGGCATAGTGTGGGTATTCCCACAAAGTGTTACTAAAGCTTACTAAGTTTCCCTGTCCATTGTATTGTAGAACAGCGTAATGGTTATCTAACCTTGTCGGTCTGTAGTTGAGTCTGATTATCGCGCCCGTATAGTTAGTTGTTTCGACGTTTTAATGTCCACCAGCGTACAAACTTTATGACTGAAACTTAAACTGTCAAATATAAAAAGGTCTGTCTAATATAATCAGTATGCTGTTATAAATCTCCCTCTCTAAGAGCCAATGTTCCTTGCTACTCGTTTCGTAAGCAATCAAGATTTCTGGACCATTCCCTTTTGCTGAACTGAATACGGACGGCAAAAGTTATTGTAATTATGCCTAACTTGTTGAACACTTACGAAGTAGTGGAATATTGTTACTGTGGAAAAAGAGGACAAGGTAGTCGACCGTGAGGACGACGAAGTGGCAACAGCCTCTCGGGATTCTGGGCTGCTGTTTATATACGCATCGTCTAAACACATCGTGTAAATAGTTTTAAACCCGTGACAATATTACTGAGAACCCGCTCCTGGCGAGATATTAAAGACGTATTTTTACAGTAGCTTCTTTTTTTAAAAGAGTTCAAAGCCAGTGCTATAGTTTGTTTCGAGATAAACAAATGTGCTGAACTTGACATCAAATGCTTTCCTGTACTCTTCCGTTTATCATCAACGACTGAGGGATTTCAAACTAGAAACTACAACTTTTTGCCTCGTGAATTTTGTTAAATCTTGTAGCCTTTTTAGTAACGTCCTCAGAAACTGTCAATTCACGTATATATACATTACCCTT
This sequence comes from Dermacentor andersoni, assembly GCF_023375885.2. Lineage (NCBI taxonomy): Eukaryota > Metazoa > Arthropoda > Arachnida > Ixodida > Ixodidae > Dermacentor > Dermacentor andersoni. Next base: position 188,817,184 of record NC_092818.1, on the reverse strand, counting down.
TCATTGCATGTATGTAAAACGCTTGTACGCCTCTGTTGTGTGCTTTCTACACGGGGGCTCGAGCTTTCTTCAAGCGAATTGTTTCGTTTTTCACCCAAGATTTCCCACATCTGCACGATGTGAACAAACTGAACTGAATTAAATAGCGTCCTACTTATTAATGTGGACTAAGCACACAGAGGTAGTCGAATTAATTAAGCCGCATGATACTTGAATTGGCTCGATCGCTCCTCTCACCTGAAACTCCAGCTTCCCCCCCCCCCCCCATTCCCATCCCCGTTTTTTAGGTCGAGTCCTTGAACAACCCCCCGACAGGACTCATTACCCCAAATCCCAACTTTCGCACAGTGTTGGCTTCATTACCCACATGTCTATTTTTATTTCTTCTCTCCTTGTATCATCTTTTATTCCATTTACCACTTTGCCCAGCACAAGGTAGGCAAAAGAATTCGCTCGTGGGCTATTTCATACATTCTTTTCAGTACTAAGTTTGTCCAGTGCAAAATAAGCTAGACATGATGGAACAAAGACGAAGTAGACATTGCCTGTCTACATTGTTTTGTCTTCCTTACGTCCCGTCTATTTTGCGCTGCACAAACTTAGTACCGAAACAAGATATCCATGCGGTATTTACAAATGGCTAACCTCCCTGTCTTTCCCACACGCTTTCTGCTTCTCGCTGGGCACTTTAGTTCACTTAGGTTTGTGCAGCTAAAATTAAACTTAATGCATATGTAGAAGCTGTGCTCAAAGTGGCGATGCTTCCATCTATTGCAATATTTTTTGTGTGTACTGTTTGTTTAAACTGCACATGCCGGTGGATCACACGCAATAGTGTCAGTAAACCAGAAAAAACACGTCGTGACTGCAACATTAGCAATGTTATTCGAAGATAAAAATAGGAGACAAAGAAGCATGTCAAGATTTTTTTTTTTTTTTTTTTTTTTTTGCTTTAGATCCGTACATAGTAGGATCTCAGCTACAAAGGTGAAAGTAGTCAAATCTTCGCTATCAGCACGAGACAAGAAGGATGTACCACCATGAGCATGTTTTGAATACGTATGCGACTATGTACAAAGGCGTAGGAAAGAAAATCAGGTCGACGGTGGCTCTCCTAACTGGTTTCTTAAGATCTATACATATTTGATGTCGAGCTGTAAGTTTTCTTCGACGACAACCGAAGCACTGAAACGATAAAACGCTGCCCGAGACGGGGCAGAGCCAGTCCATTACTTTCGCGCGTGTAGCAGTAAACAACAATGAACCCTCTGTCTCAGGGTTTCAGGTAACTTTTCCAGAAATTGCAGCTCTTCTCGTTAGGCCCTCGCCCGTAAGTATATCTCTTGGGATTGAGTTCCATATAGACTTGGTTCTTTGCGGTGAATTCTGGCCACGGCTTGCTGGCAACATCAGGTACTTTCCTGCATAAGAGCGAAGAAGCGGAATTAGGGGGCGGGAAAAATGTCAGTACGGTACACAGGCAAGCTTCACAGTGTGGAGAGAGAGAGCAATTTCATTTGAAGAAATGCAGAGTGGTAGGCTTGAGCTAGCGTGCTATAGCCTGCTACTCAGCACAGGGGGAGGGGGAAAGGGGACATAACGGCTGGATGAGGGACGATGATGAAACAAGGTCCTTCGTTGAGCCTATTTCTGAAATTTCAATGACATTGGTGACTCCAGCCAAGCTCTGGATGCCGGCTGATATTTATAAATGACATTTTCCGATTTTGTTGATAATCATGAGCATGCTGATCTTGCCTTCGCAGTTGTTCATCCTTCATACTCTGCGCTGCGCAATAAGCGCACGGACGAGAAGGGACGGCATGAGCGCTCGTGTCCTTTGTATTCGTGTCGTTCCGTGCCTTGCCTTTTGGGCACTGTGCATTTATTGCGCAATTCACCTTATGAATCGGTACCAACTCGCCCGGTTTTCAGTTCTTCTAAAGGCCAGCTTGCCGATTACAATGTCCGGCCAGATTGTCGCCATGGGCCGTCTTCCAGTGACATCTCCCTTAACTAAATTATGGGGTTTTACGTGCCAAAACCACTTTCTGATTATGAGGCATGCCGTAGTGGAGGACTCCGGAAGGTTCGACCACCTGGGGCTCTTCAACGTGCACCTAAATCTAAGTACACGGGTGTTCTCGCATTTCGCCCCCATCGAAATGCGGCCGCCGTGGCCGGGATTCGATCCCGCGACCTCGTGCTCAGCTGCCCAACACCATAGCCACTGAGCAACCACGGCGAGTACCTCTCCCTTCTTGCTACGCACGCGTATGGCCGGACTGGGGTCCTGTCAGAGAACATGACACTCCCACCACACCAGGGAAACTTGCAACACTCTGCATTCTGAACATCCGACATAACGCACGCATGGTATATATCTCGAACAGTCAAATACAAAGGAAAGAAGCGACATTGCACGTCGTATATAGCCTTTCAGAAATTTTAGATACGTGAAAGAGGCGATATTAGAGAGTTGTAGATCAGCTGGTTTACGGGCCAGCGGGCGAGCGGAGACGGCATCGCTGCGCCGCACGAATGAAAGAGCGGAGTAAAGCGAAGCGCTTCGCTGCGCCGCCTATCGAACAAGGTTCTTTCCACTTATTGTGAAAAGATCAATACGCTCGCTTCAGGTTCTCGATCGCGGTCATCCACTTCAAATCGTCGCCATACGGCCTCGTTGCTGAAGCCTCTCGCAGGACACGCCGGCCCTCTTCAGTGATGAAACACTTCCGAGGCTTTTTCGCCTGCAGACGAGCTAGCGCCGCGTTTGAAGACGGCGCCGACGACATGCCGCTGTTCGTGCTGATGGTCGCCATGTTTGTTTCGCAAAAACGCTGGTCCACTGCGTGCATTCCACTGGGGAGACGAGACCAGCGAGCGAGCGAGCGGCACGCTGTTTAAACACGCAGGCCGCCCCAACACATGCGCTGTGGCGTTTCCGCTGGTCCGCTGGGCCCGGTAGCCCGTAAGCCTACTGGGCTATAATTCTCGAGTAAATGATTTAGATTCCGGAATTAGCATGGTCGTTTTTGCCTAAGCTGATTAGTTTCGTTTTTAAAAAACTTGTATGGGTTGTGTGGGCTTCGAGAAACTTACATTGCAAAGACAGCGACTTCCATTTTCCGTTCAAACATGGCAGAACCATGAAATAAAACCCACTATAGAGCAGAATTCATGGAAGACAGACCCTGGCTTAGCACTTATAAAAAAGCTATCCATATTTCTAAGCGCACAGTGTAAATAAAATTATGCTTGTAAGACTGTTTCGTGTGCTTGTGACGCACTCTTACAAGCCTCAGAACGCATGCTTTACATGAAGGAACAGCCTTAGTTAAGGTGTAATTGACAAAGTTATGCCCTTGAAAACATCAATTTCTCGCGGGTGCAACTTCAAAATTACGCCCTTCAAGCAGAATAATACGCAATGTAACAAAGAGGCCGTTAACATTCACGGAATAAATATACAGATACTGTGACCTCTTTGCCTTTTCTGTAATTAAGTTATCTATTCCCCGATTAAATACTCACTAGACAAATGAAATCAGAGGCAATAACACTTTTCCACCAAATTTGTCTTCTATAGCCGAGCATGAACTCGTAACAGTAAATATAAGCAATCAACAATTTATTATCAGCCAACAATATTAATGACGCGCACCTAAATATCACTTTGTTATTTTTAATTCTATGATGTGTACCGTCTGTTTCGTTTAAGAAATATGTGTCTGTTGTGATTTACAGGTGCAGAAGCCTTTGTCAGGCCTATAGAGCGCCTTTCGCTTAGTACCTACTTTTTCTATATGTATTCAAGAAAGAAAGATGCTACTACTACTACTACTACTACTACTACTACTACTACTACTACTACTACTACTACTACTACTACTACTACTAACTACTAACTACTACTACTAACTACTACTACTAACCACTACTACTACTACTACTACTACTACTACTACTACTACTACTACTACTACATTATCGCGTCTGACAATTAGCTGCATTTATATAACTTTATCCCACTTCTAGACACGCCGTAGGAGTTGACCAATCGGTGTCTATAGGCAAACTGTGGAGGACACCTGTCAGAACGGTAAGAGCCTGTAGGTTTCGCGTAAATACTTCATCACCTGTAGAAATTTGTGAAAGTTATTGGGCATGCGTTCATGTGCTTTGAAGAACATACAATTGTTAGTTCAGCGTAATCTCAAAATAGCAATTGGCAGAAATAATTCTGTAAGGCCGTCGTCGGTATTACTGCATTGCTTAAATCAATCTTCCATGAAATTTTACACCCTTAGCAGGCGTAACCTGCGAAATATTCCCTTCGTACATCTTCAAAGGCCTTGAGGATGCAATAGGCTCTTTTTTTGCCGAAGTGCCACCCTAGTTTTGAAAACTGCGATGGAAGGCGTGGGTCAAGGTCAGTTTGTACGGCGTTCTAGTCTTAAGGGCGTGCAAATCAGTGACGGCTTCCGCTGCTCCGAAGTTTGCAAATAATGAAGCGTTACTTTCACTTCCGAACAAATAATTGTGTGGATCTAAAGCTCCGCATTCTGCCATGCAGGAACACCTGGCCGCATTTAGCATACAAATAGTTATGAAGCGCTACTATCACTCAACCATCCCTCAATTGAGCTAATATGGCGGTCGGCCATACCGGACTTTGACGGCACATGCTAAACACCGACGAACACCCGCCGCGGCAGCTTAGTGGCTATGATGCGCTGCTCAACTCGAAGTCTTGGATTCGATACCCGCCCCAGCGGCCGGATTTTGATGAAGGCGAAATGAAAAAAAAAAATAGATTTAGGCGCAAGTTAAAGAAACCCAGATGGTCACTATTAATCTGGCGTCCCCCATAGTAGTTTTGACATGTAAACCCCCAGAATGTACTTTAACACGTGCATACAACAGTGTCAACGTTCGTAGCACAAACATATGTACATAAGAAAAGGCTCCCGTCCACAGGCAACGTAATATGTGGTCTTAGACGAGCGCATTGAGACAGTAATTATTCAGCTCTTGAACAAGCGCTGTTGCCGTCCCAATTTGTACAAAATATAATTCCACTATAATAAAATTTTCACGTTCCAATATGCACCGAACTCACTGCGTGTAAACAACTCATGTACGAAACTTTTGGATCAGGCACAATATTTTGCCGCACATCGTCATCAATACATAGCTATTGAAATTAGACATGAATTATATGCCCTCAAAATTTACACCACATAGACTCCTGCAATCTGCGCGCGTGCATGAGTGCGGGCGTCAATGCCTTTGTTCGTGCTGCTCGGCCTAGCTGTTGTGCATTCATGTCGACACCATTGTACAGCAGCACATTCTTATATAATTTCCCTCAGAAAAATTATGATGGGAAATACCGCAACCTTATGCCAATGGGCTTTGCATTAATCTTAAGCGTTCGTTATTGTTTCGTGTAAAAGCGAGGAGGAGGAAGGGATGTCTAGCCCTGCAGAGAAATGCTCGCAATTTCTGCGCCCAAGCATACCCTTGTAACGACCGCAGAGTGCATAAGCGAGGCACAATTTGTGGCTTACGTCCTTCAAATAGAAACGTTCTTTTTGTTTTCATTCTTGAATGCAAATACGTACGCTGGGCCTTACAGACTAAGCTTCTTTGTTTCTTGCCTGATCTTTATAGATACAATGCGGGAAATCTAAATGTTTTACCGTTACTAAATAAAGCAGCAACGTTTCCTCGCTTCAAGCCAGAAAAGGCAGCCAACGCTCACCCGGAATGCTTAGAATAGAATGAGCTTCGGCGTGCGGAAGCAACGTGCGCATTACGGAAAACGGCACTGTTTTGCCTGAGATGAAGCCCAGCGCTCGCTTTCCTATTGCTTTCCTTAAAGGGACAGTAAAGAGAAAATTTATTTATTTTGTTTCTATCACTAAACTACACTTCTAGAATACCGAAACACCACTCTTGCCACGATAAGACGCCTGGTGTGCCAGAAAGAGCGCAACAAGAGACGGGGGATGGCGACACCTCCTTGAAGTTCCCGCACCAGCTCGCTGTGACGTCATGGATTTTGACAGCGTCTTCTATAGGGCTTAGTTATTTCTTCAGCGGTAAAATATCGACAACATTCTGTCTAAGTGCTCTAACTCTTAATGGATCCATCCCGACACTTTGAGATCTCAATTTCGCTGCCACTGTCGCTATATATGTCAGGTGCGCAAGGAAAGCAAGAAACAGAGGAAAAGTAACTGCATTTGACGTTTCTTGCACACACAGGTCTTTTACAGCTTCAGTAAACGCTACCAGAACACTATTTTCCTCGCGACTACGTTGTTGCTCTGTCCATTACAAAGTACAGATCAAGATGTTCTGAATGTCGAAGATGATCGGTACGGAGTGACAGCTTACCCAGTTTTCGCAAAGGTAGTCCAAGTTTCAATCATAAGCTTGGACAACTCCCTCTCCTGGTCAGTGGCAATCGTAGGACTGCTGAAGGGAAGTCCCATCACGAAGAACACCTCGTCTCCGTGTGTCGGCCCCACCCAACCAGGCCACGTGCTGAATGACGGCCGGTGCGTGAAGTAGTAGTAGTGGACCTTGTTGCCCATAGATGCGAAGCTCTCAGCAAAATACTTGGTCGGGCAAATGATGGCGAAGTCTCCTACCGCCTCCGCAGCCTTCTGAAGTGCTTTGATGTTCTCGCGCTCACCAATGTGGCTGAGGTAATAGTGCCGGATGGGAGAGACATTCTTTCGCAGAAGCATTTGTAGACTGTAGGAAACATAGAGGTCCACCTCGTATTTGGTTATCTTGTGGGCCTGCTCGAGATCTAAAGATCTGCCGAAGAGATAGAAGACGAAGTAGCTGCCTTCGTCAAGATTGTTACCGATAAGCAAATCTGCTTTGTGGAACTTCGTCTGCTCCATCATCAAATACGGATCGTCTGGAATTATGTCGTCGCCGAAAACAGGGAAAAACGTCAGTGCGTGCACTCCAAATATCGTGTTCGACATAATGAGAAGTTCCTTGCCATCGATCTTGCGCAAGCATTCAACCATTTCAGCCATGTGTGACTCAATGGTCATATCGTTACTCGCGCAGGACAGTGCTCGAGCCAGCTTCTCCACCTTGTGTGGGCCTTCTCTCGTGTTGTCTGCAATACGGAAGTAAGGGCTGCCGCTCTCCATGATGATCCTCTTGAACAGGCCCTTGCTGAGCGGTGAAACGAGGTGCAGGCCGATAGAGATGGCGCCCGCGCTCTGGCCCACAAGCGTCACGTCGTCGGGATCGCCACCAAAGTTGCGAATGTTCTGCTTGACCCACTTCATGGCCAAGAGCTGGTCGTGAAGACCGGCGTTTCCAGAGGAGTGCAGCGTGCCGCTGTGGAAAAAGCCCATGGGACCGACGCGGTAGTTCATACTGACCATGACAACGTCTCCGCGTGCCACGAATTCCTTACCATCGTACCAGTCCCAGCCGCTGCTTCCGAAGCTGAACGTTCCTCCATAAATATATACTATTACCGTCTTTGGAACACAGCTGCTGGGCCTTCCTAGGACGCACTCCCGCGAAGGCGTCCATACGTTCAAGTAGAGGCAGTCTTCAGTCGAGTTAGCGGTCGCGATCGTCACGTTGCTGTTTATATAAAAGTCCGTTTGCAAACAAGGAAACGGCTTCTTCGTTGCCTGGTAAACGCTGGTCCAGGGCTTGACAGGAACGGGATTACGAAACCTGAGCGGACCCAAAGGTGGTTCGGCGAAAGGTATGCCAACGAACTGGTAGAGACTCTTGTTGGCAGCGTACACCCTTTGACCCTGCACTGGGCCGGAATTGGTCTCAACGATGGGACTTTCCTCCGTCGAGATAGGTTGTGAAGTTGTCGTCGAAACGGGCTGCATATGGTCCGGCGGCACGACCAGTGACAGCTGATCCTTACCCGTGGACGCCGGCTGGGCTGTGGTTGGCGCGCCGCCTTCAAGAGGACTAGTCACGTTGAATGGCTGCGGGAGGTAGATTTTCTCGTCGGTGTCCTGTATGGGGTCACCTGGCTGGAATATGTAGCATCTCCCGTGAGCAGTTCGAAGCGCATATCCGTATAGGAGCAGAACTACGACTCTTGAATACATTATTCCTCCTTTATTTAGAACAGCTTCTGAAAGAGAAAGATACAAATGCACATTGACATTAGGCATCTGGCTAGCGCAGTAATGACGAGATGAATCGCGGGAGGAGTGAGCCTTTGTTCACTTTATCCGGCTTTCCACAACTATAAGAAACACGGAATAGCCGAGTAGCTGGCAGGGTCAATAACAAAACCACGAAGTAAAGGAAACATTTTTTTAGGTGATCTTACAATACAGAGAGCAAGTTAAGGGCCTCTTTTTTGGGGGTAATTGTTAATTGCATGAGAAGCTTTCTAATTGCCTATGTAGGGTGTCCAGCTATGCAAGCTGACCAAGTCATTTACCTTGGGCTTGTTTAAAGCACTTGAGGAACTGAAAAGTTCTATAGCTCATCTGTATCCTACACAAAACCCTGGACACCCAAAATTTGGTAGCTTATGCTTGTTGGCGGTTTTAAAGTAAGTGTGCATGGTAGCGCTTTTACGGCGCTGCACTGAACCGGCGAGCTTTAGCACATAAATCAATTTTAGCACGTGGTTAAGGTTGACTAACAATAAAATACAAAGGTTAAACCCAATTATATGTTCTGACAAATCACAGAGAACTAAAAAGAAGCCGTGACCACGTTCAGTGTGGCGCGAAGGTTGCAGGGTGAAGGAGGACGTTCGTGACTGCCGCCACAGAAGAAGGAAAGTATGCACGGGTATAGAGTTTCACGTGTAGAATAAAAAAAGCACTACGTGCGGTATTCCTGCCGTTCTCCTTTCGCTATCGTTTCGCCCTATGGCAATAATAAAAAAATACAGCACTGCATACGCTAACAGTGCATGTAATTCCGCATAGCACGATAAGTGCGGTAGCTTATACCACATTATACGGTTTATACCTTGCCTTCCTGTGCGAAACAGCAACTGCGTTACTGCGTGGTGCGGAAAAACAAAGCGATCCGTGTTTAACTAACATGACATTCACCATATACGTATTCAGTAGACGCCGTAATCTACCCAGTAATGAAGTGCCTGCTGAGGTTTAAGTCCCACCAGTTTTCTCATATTGTAGGAGCACCTACTACTATCAATATAAACAGAACTAAGTAAGTACATGCGCTTGAGAAGAGCATAAGCGGACGTTGCCTCTGAACCAAGAACCAAGATTTAAACAAGAAAGCATGGAATATTATCACGCGTACATTGTTTTATTTTTTTATGGAGACTGTTTTCCACCGAATCGTCACTGATATTAATTAGTCGATCGGCGGAAGGAGTGCTCACTGTATCCAAAAATTATTTAATGCTCTAGCAAATTCTTTCTGGTCTAATCAGGCTGAGCGCGTGACACGAATGCTGTTGTACGTTACAGAATGTAAGTGAGCTCGAGAGATTATCCTGGACTGTACTGTGTTTCACTTCTATATAGCGGCCAGTAAGGGATTAGATTCGTGACTCGTAGCTGCGGCACGGTCTCGTTCTTCCCCGTCCCTACAATGTGATAATATCATCTCCAGGTATAAACTACTCTGCTCCAGCAGAAGGGATATCCTGAGACCGGCGACTAAAGTCTTTTGAAAGTGAAAGCTGGCTAAAACTGACGGACTTTCTTGTTCTCTAACTGTCTACAAGTTATCCTTGCGCTATCTAGATTCACAATGTGCTCAAACGCACGTGTTTGCCAACAGGAAAAACTTTGTACGAATCGTGACCGTGAAGTCACGCGTGCTGTAGTCGCAATACGTTATACGTATTCCCAGTGAGCCGCGTTTACGACTCGTCCATATGAGCATCTATCCGCATTAATAAGTTCCACTGCTCAAAATGTACTGCAACAGTTCAAATCACAGAACACGCGAAGGACGGCACCCACACTTGAGCCTCATCGCAGCGGTCGCTCACCTTCGATTGAGCCGACTTGTCCTCACGTCATCCACAGTACCGCGTTCCTCGTGCGGCAACCAGCGCTTGATAACCGCGTGCCCGGCGTGCAGCTGCTCAGACCTCTTGGTGGGACGACGACGATGTTGTCGTCCGCCGATGTTGTCGCGCTGTGGTCACCGGACTCAGAGGGCGCCGCGCCGACGTCTGGCGAATTGACTTTCGCCCGGGCGTCGGCGATTTAGGTCGCGCACTATTTAGAGTCCATCGGCGCTCGCCCGCTGGCCCAGCAGCAGTCTTCCTGGTGGGAGGAGGTGAAGAGGCTGCTCAGCCGGGCAATGATCCCTCGCCACACACTCCGTCGCCTGGTCCATGCAGCGTGCAATGCGAGCAGCCACCGCCTTCTTTGACTTAGAGACTCTCCGAGGAAGGCCGGCCAGCCTTTTCCCAGTTCACTGCATGTACCCCCTTCGACCTTCCCCTGCGTACTCTCAAGCGTACTGGAAGCACCTGAACTACAGCAGCTGCTGGCCCCCGGTGGGGGAAATGCGAAGCACCGCTTCGCTGGTATTCGTGTTCGCTGTTTGCACTGTGTGTGTGCGTGTGTGCGTGTGTGCGCCCGCCTATGTGTGCGGGTACACATTCGCGTACTTGTCCAAGGATCATCACGATAAAAACTAAGAAGCTAACACAGGTCATCCCTAGCGAACGAAGTGCGCCCCTGCAACAAAAGCTCAGCGGTGTCCTAGAGCGAATGACATATAAGACACTACAGCTTTGCAGTTGTGCATTTTATTGCTCCCTCTCTGGAAACCACTGGCGCATGGCGTTGCGCTTTATTTAGCCTGTTACGGTAGATTCTCTTCTGTATCCAAGAACCCAGAGCGTTTGCACGTCGCACCAAGTCAAACACCTGGCTTGCATTAATGCCAATCCATTAGAAAGCACACGCGCGCACATTCAGTTGCGTCTGTAATGGAAATTCGCACTTCTTGATATGTCATTTCATATTTCACTTGTTGTCCTGACACGAACTGAAATGATGGAGGTAGTATTACCGCAGACACTCAGCGGCACCGCGTGCTTTGCGGAGACTACGTGTTGATATATGCGGCTGATGTTATATTAATTTTTTGTAAGTATACATAATTAATTTCACGTCTACGTGTTTTTACTTGTACGCGGACACCAAATTGGGGGTCATCATCGCTGGAATACGTGTACGCGTGTCTATCGACGATGCCTTTTCCTTTTCTAAAATCGATATATATTTCGATGTGTCGCCGAATAACATGTAAAAGTGCTGCGATTATTGGTGAAAGGAGAATTTCATAGTTAGTTTGTACACCGTCTTCTTCTTAGAGGGAAAATCTGTCAAGTACGTACTTCGGTTCTCACTGTATATGGTAACTACAAGAGCAATTTGGAGGCGCCGAAGATGGGATGGGGACAACAATAACAGCAGCAGCAGCCGAAATTAAATGAGGAAGCGTGCTACTCCACAGGTACCGTTAGTTCTTGAGGTGCACGCCCAACGTTTACCGCTCGCTGTGCTCACATCAATTCGTTTTCTGAGTTGGGCGTAAGAACCAATTTATTCGTGTGTCCGTCCGTATGCATGCAGAAATACTCTACGTGATTTCAATGGATGTTCCTTTTGTTCAATACTGCGTGGGGACGCTGCCGTGCACATTAAGCGTGCCATATAAAGCAGCACGAACTCAATTGCATTTCACGAACTATTAGCAGTGTGGACAAAGCTATAAGCGGGATGGCTACCTTTTGTTACAACATACATGCGTTTCGTTAACTCAGTCTGAAAATTCAGTCGGACTAATAAGGCCATAAAGGCGATCATTTTTCTATCAGAATATTCTCCTTTTTACAGTAGATATTTCTCATTTGTACATGTATATTTCTCTATTTCAGCCAACTCTATGGAGCAATACTACAGGCTTACAGTGTTCCTTCTTCAAGGTTGGTGCTTTTAAAAGAGCGAGAGAGAGAAGGGGGGAGTCATAAAAGAAGGCAGGCAGGTTAACCAGGCTGAACCCGGTAGGCTACTCTGCACTGGGGGAGAGGGGAAAGGGGATTGAAAGAGGAGAATCAAGAAAGAAGTTCAGAGTTTGCGCTGTTACAAACACACGCGTTTTATTGCTGAGTCATGTGGTCATACAGACTGATGCAGTTCAAGAAACGCAACAGCGCCTTTGTGGCCTTGCACATAGCAGACGCACTAGGCCACGGGCCCAAGATCTTCTCCTCTGTGAAAGGCCAGTAGTCTAAGTGCACTCCTCATATCTCGGTGCTTTTGAGGTTAAGTAACTGACTTTAGGGATTAGCTGAGGACTTCGCACATTTTAAGCCATTTTTCTGTAACAACCGAGAAGTGGTAAACTTACCTTTATATATATATATATATATACCCACACACATAGCACAAGGCTAACGCATTTCTGCCATTGTTCACAGGAGCGCAAAGGTGAAACTAAAGAAAATGACGCACAAAGGTGGAAAGAGTCACGGCAAGAATCATACAATCTCAAGCAGTCTCGAGGCAACGGGCTAATAAGTGTCATCACTATTGAACGTCGTGTGATCTCCATATAGCTCGAACCTGTCGGAACGAAACGGGAGGAGACGGAAGGTGGCTACAGAGCCCTTGCAACTTCCTAGCTGCTGTTTTACACTGGCTCCGACACCGCATATTTTACCGCCGTTCCCTTGCATTTCCTTATAGGAGCTGCAATCGCTGCCACTTCTTCCTCGAGAGTGGTCTTGACACTCGGCCACGCGACATGTGCCAGTAGAGGCAGTTTCGGCAACGCTGGCGCACCGACGGTTGAGAGGCTATGTTTGACCCCATATCACACGGAAGATGGTGTGCATGGCCGATGGAAATCGGCCGCGTAGGTACAAGACAACACTGAGTCAGCTGGCCATCGTTAGGGAACCTCACGCAGGGCCTCCAGCCTTAGAGAGAGGAAGACCGTCCGTCCCGCTTCGCTCCGGCGGCGATAACGGAGCCGGAACGAAAGCCGCTCAATTGCGCCGACCACGTCCGATGGTTAACCGTCGTTTTTACGGTTCGTGACGTGTTCCCGTTATTTCCTTCTTCTACAGTGACTGCAAATATTTTTTGTTGCTTCCCGTCAAGAGTAGGGCACGTCCGCGGCATCTTCTTGAATGACCCAAAAGCAGTTTCTTGCGGGACGCGGTTTGTCTGGGACGGGACCGGCCTTGCAGTCATGCCATCGTTACGGCCATAGGTCACTGTCCAAACAGATGGTCGTTAAGCTCACCGGGCCGACGCTTCCACCAGACGACCGACAATGTAGAAATTGAGCGGCGCGCATAGAGGCGACGTCGGTTCCTTCAGACGTCCGTGTCAACCACACTTTGGAAGGACCGCGCTCTCGTTGAGACACGGCAGAAATGTCCTCCGACAGACTGCGTATGTCTGCACGAGATGGCGCTTATTCTTTACTTTTATTGTGCGTTTAACAGCTACACTGTCTTCCTGCACAAGTGATCACACTTCAAGATCGATACGCTTATTGTAGTGAGTTGGAGCGTTGGCAATAAAAAAAGAAATCAGGCCCGTTGTTGCCGAAATTCTAGACGCTACGAAGTCATCTCCTGTGCATTTCTTCCTTTGAGTTCGGCACGCCCAATGACGTGGCAATTTATTGTGTTATTATAAAAATGTTCAATTTAGCAAAGCAGCGCCAGCCACCGTCTGACAAAATTGACCAGCCCTAACTACCATGGTAGTATTTGCGGCCTTCAAACCAAGAACACCGCTGCGTCCCCATTCGTCTGTCAAGGACACACACTGTGAGACAGCTTCGCATTCTAGCCCGCACACTCTCATTAGCTGTATGCAATACCACACGTAGAAGGCGCAGCAAACTACACAGACTAAACCCTTCGCTGCAACTCGGACCTCCGGCAGGACTGTACCGACATAAAAGCGTCTCTTCTGTGTCAGTTGTGGTTGGAAGTCGCCTTCATAAAAGCTTATTCAGCACTAATTGGAATGACTGACAGTCCTGCATGTGATGCCTGCGGCTGCGAGAACATTGACCACCTATTGCGCCACTATCCTCATTTTGAAGCACAAACACAATCTATGTCTAACGCATCCAGAAAACTAGAAGATCGTCCTCTAAGAGAACAGACAATGCTAGAACACTATCCCCACCGATCATTTGCTCAGAAGGCAATGAAGTCACTTTTGTGCTTCTTGATAACGTCTGAATTGGGTGAGCCCCTTTGACTCCGTAGTGCTGTCCGTACAAGTCTGTCTCTCTCACTCTGTCTCTCTCTTCTTTCTATTCACCTTCTCCCTTCCCGCAGCATAGGGTAGCCGACCGGACTCTTGACTGGTTAACATCCCTGCTTCCTTTTTCTCCCTTTCTCTATTTCTCTCTCTCTCTCTCTTCAGTGGTGCTTGATTGTGAAGTGTGGCCAGATTAACTTTTACAGTTCACGCATTACAGCTTGTGTGCCCTCACGGTGTCGGCGCCTGGTTGTCAGAGTAATTTTTCGACCGTGTAATTAATGTTTGCTCACAATGCAAAAGTTCTTTCTAATGTCAGTGAGGGTAGTGAGAGTACATCTGTTCTGCGTAATAAAACAATATATCACAACATTCACCTGTACATATAGGAAGGAAGGAAGGGAAATGTAGAGAAGGAAAGGCAGGGAGGTTAACCAGTTTAGCGTAACCGGCTTGCTACCCTACACATGGGAGAGGGATGGGGGCGATGAAAGATGGGGAAGGGGGAGAGGGAGAGAGAGAGCACATATCACAGCACACAAACATCGTCCGGTAGAGTCCATCAATCTGGCATTGTACGTGATAACACTGTCAGAGCCGCTTGTCCAATCCCGTCTCTTTCAAAAACTGAAGTAGTCCCTTCGTCGCCTTCACCTGCGATGTCTTCTGTCGGCGGCATGTGAAAATCGTGTCGAGGGACAATGGTCTAGTGTCAAGGTGCGCGAGAACGGATGCCAGGGACTGTCGCTGAACATTATATTCAGGACAGTCGCACAGAATGTGTTGCAGCGTCTCCTCGCAAAGACAGGCATTGCAGAGAGCGTTGTCGGCCATTCCAATGCGGAATGAGTAAGATTTCGTGAAAGCCACCCCTAACCATAAGCGATAAAGCAGAGTCGCCTCGCTTCGGCGGAGTCCAGTTGGCATATAGAGATGCATCAAAGAGGGCAGGTGGTATTGACGGTTGCTCTGGTTGGTCTGGCTGTTTGGTGTGCACCATGAAGAGAGCGCCATCTCCTGTGCAAGCACTCGAAGTCTGCTAGCTGCGTCGGATCGTGAAAGCGGTATGGCCTCTTCTTGTGCGTCTTCAAGAGCTGCCCGAGCGGCATTATCGGCGTCTTCGTTTCCAGTGACGCCGCAGTGACTTGGCAGCCACTGAAACGTCACGTGGTGTCCTTTCTCCTGTGATGTATGGAGTAGGCATCTAATATCGAATACGAGCTGTTCGAATGGCCCGCGACGCAGAGCTGATAGTACAGATTGTAGGGCTGCCTTTGAGTCGCTGAAGATGGACCATTGTCGAGGTGGCTCCCGACTGACGAAACGGAGTGCAGCGCGAAGAGCAGCTAGTTCAGCAGATGTCGACGTTGTCGGGTGGTCAGTCCTGAAGCTGATGGTAATAGCTTTTGCTGGGACAACCACAGCACCGGACGAACACTGGGTGTTTGTGGAACCATCAGTATAAATGTGTTCACTGTCCGCGTACCTCTCGTGCAGAAGAAGCAGAGACAGTTGTTTGAGGACAGGCGACGACAGTTCAGACTTTTTTCCGATTCCTGGTACACTGAGATGTACTGTGGGGCTGATAAGACACCAAGGGGGTATCGATGGTTTAGATGCAGCGGTGAAGCCCGAGGGAAGTTTGTCGTTGTACTTGTTGATAGTTTTAGAGAATGATGATTGGTGCCTGTCTGAAGGTAGTGCTGCAAGGTGGTGATAGGGGGCACGTGCAAAATGTCTGATGTGCGTTCTCAGGGCTTCCACCGTAATGTGAGTTCGCATTGGATGGTCCCGAGCAATCGCAAGAGTCGCCTCTGTTGACGTACATCTGGGCAAACCAAGGCAGACTCTGAGTGCTTGAGCTTGTACTGCCTGCAGAACACGAATATTTGTCTTGCAGGTGTTGTTCAGTACAGGTAGACTGTATCTTAAAAAACCGAGAAAGAGAGCTCTGTAGAGTTTAAGCATTGCGTCTACTGACATCCCCCACGTCTTCCCTGTCAAGTATTTGAACAACTGGGAAGTAGCTGTCAGGCGCCGTTTCATGTAGGCCACGTGTGGGCTCCAACAGAGGTCTCGGTCAATAATGACGCCAAGGAATCTGTGGTTTCGGACATAGGAAATGGTCCGCCCATTGATTGAGATGACATAAGGCGTCATCGGTTTCCGAGTAAATGCGACTAGTGCGCATTTTTCAGGTGAAATGCTGAGACCCTGTTTACACAAGTAGTTCGCTGTCAAAGTGGCCGCTCTTTGAAGTCGCGCACGTATCTGAGGACGTGTGACTGCCGAAGTCCAGACACAGATGTCGTCAGCGTATGTTGAAATCTTGATGGTAGTTGGCAAGCATTCAGCAAGTCCAACAAGAGCGAGGTTGAATAGCGTCGGGCTGAGAGCACCGCCTTGAGGAACGCCCCTGCTGGTATAGCGTCGCGTAGTTGGGCCATCGTCAGTTAACACATAGAATGATCTTGCAGACAGGTAACTTGCAATCCACAAGAAAACTCGACCACCTAGGCCAACCGTCGCAAGAGCGTCGAGAATGGCCTCATGTAATACGTTATCATATGCCCCTTTCACATCTAAGAATAAAGCTGCAGATAAACGCTTACGGGACCTTTCGTGCTGGACATATGAAACGAGATCAACTACACTGTCGATGGAAGAGCGGTCACGTCGGAAACCAGCCATGGAAAGCGGATAAATCTTGTAAAATTCAAGGTACCATTCCAGGCGGCCAAGGATCATCCGTTCCATTATCTTTCCTACACAGCTGGCCAGTGCTATTGGGCGGTAAGAGGTGAGTTCTAATGGGGATTTTCCCTGCTTTAAGAGTGGCACCAGGCGGCTTACTTTCCATTCGTCAGGAACATTTCCCTCCTGCCATGAGGAGTTGTAAAGGCTCAACAATTCTATCCGTGCGGACTCTCCGAGATAGCACAAGGCCCGGTATGATATACCATCTGGACCCGGAGATGATGAGCGCCTGCAGAGAGCTAGTGCCGCTTCGAGCTCCTCCATTGTAAAAGGAAGGTCCATGCGGCAATCACGGGAATGGGGGACGTCAGCTCGGGCTGGAGGATCTGGACGAGTCGCTTGGTCTGCGATCCGCGCACAAAAGTCTTCTGCGACATCGATGTCTTGCCGCCCTTGGAAAAGCGCTAGCGCCTTGAATGGAAAACGCCGTTCCGGAAGGCAACGCAGACCTTGCACCGTTTTCCAAATGTGAGACAGTGGCTTGCGAGGGTCGAGTGTCTGGCAAAACGTTGCCCACCGTTCCGACGCTAATCTATCCATACGACGCTGAATCTTCTTTTGCATCCTCCTGGCTGCCCTAAGGTCATGGATTGATTTTGTACGTCGATATCGACGTTCCGCCCGGCGACGAAGCGCTCGAAGTCGCTCTAATTCTATGTCGAAGTCGTTTCGCGTGGAAGAGATCGTCATCATGCGAGTGGCGTTTTGCATCGTCATTTTAATCGTTTGCTCTAACCCAGAGGGTAGGCCCTCGCGGCAGGCATCTTCCATCTCAGATTTGAAGTTGGCCCATTGAATCGTCCGAATGGTATTCCGTGAGCCTGATGTAGACGACAAGCCTTTGATGTTCAGATAGGTGGGAATGTGGTCACTCCCATGTGTCTCAATGTCTGGAAACCACTTCACACATCTGGCGAGAGAGTTGGAGACGAAAGCAAGGTCGAGGCAGCTGCCGTATGTCACGCCTCGAAGAAAGGTGGGGCTACCATCGTTCAGGAGAGTAAGGCCATAGTTGTGGGCGATACTTGCCAATCTTCGTCCTCTTGCATTTGTCCTTGTACTTCCCCATGCTGGATGGTGCGCATTGAAATCTCCTATGATGACCCATGGGGCGGGACAAACACTCAAGATATCCTCAAATCTTTTGGTATCGAAATTGCTGGAAGGCGATATATACACGCCTATGAGAGTAAACAAGAGTTTGTTCTTTTTAACTGTGATGCATATATATTGATTGTCGTCGTGGGGCGCAATTGGTTGCAAAACATAGGTGAGTTCACGACGAACAAAAACGACGATTTTGCTGCATGCACCGTTTGTTGATGACATGATAAACTCGTATCCTGACAGTCTTATTGGTTTCGACAAGTTGGGCTCACAAATGACGATGAGTGGAAACCCATTGGTGTAGACAAACTGACGAAAATCTGAAATTCGTGATTTTAGCCCTCTGGCGTTCCACTGGATGACGGACGCTGCTTTGACTTCTTTCCGGAAGGATGGGGTATGAGTAGCCATCTTTCTAGTTGAGGGATGCAAGCACTGGGCTTAAGGCGTCCAACACTTTAAGTGCGCTTCGAGCAGATGGTGTCCTCATGTCCACTAAAAGCGCTCGAATGGCCTCCATGAGAGAACGTAGCACCGAGATGACTTGACGGTCTGTTTTGGGTGAATCATCCATGGCCGGAGAAGGATCAGGTGGGGCCCCGACCTTCTGAGGTTCTTTCGCAAGGGAGCGGCTCGGTAGCGTAGGCCATTCCTCTAAAGATAGAGTCTTTTCTGCTTCCTTCGTGGAAGTGGTGGGCCCTTTCGCGGCGCGGCTAACTGGCACCGCAGAGGAGTGGGTACTGTCACCTCGCGCATGCGTCTTCTTCGAAGACGTATGATGGTGCCGACGTCGACGCCGACGCCGGACTACTTTGGCTGCCTCCCTGTGGGCCGAATTGTCTCTGGCCATTTGCTTGAGAACCGCGCGTTCCCTCTTGATGCGGGGACAGTCTTTCGACGAGGCCGCGTGAGGGCCGCTACAGTTGGCACACTTCAGGACCGTGGCACCGCAGGTCTGTTCTGCATGAGGTTCAGCGCAACGGGGACACAGTAGCGAGTTGGGACACACGCCCTTGACGTGTCCTAGCCTGAAACACTGATGGCATTGAAGCGGCTTCTGGATGAATGGTCGAACCGGATGTCGAAAATGTCCGACTTTAACGTGGGATGGGATACAATCCCCCTTGAATATTACTTTTACGCAGCGCGTATTCCCAAGGCGGCGCACTTGCGTAATGATCGTGCCTTCGTATGCCGGCTTGATGAGGCTAGGTAAGTCATCATTAGGAATGGCTATGTCGATGTCGTAAATCACACCGGCTATGGATGTGTCGTCGATCGGGATAAAGGGGCGCATTTTGATTCCGCCTAGCTCCGTGATCGCTTGAAGTTTTCCAAGCGCAGTCGCGTTGTACACATCTATGGCGAGTATATTCTTGCGTGGATTTATTCTTATATCTTTAATTTGATCCGGCACCGCACGTTCCAGAAAAATGGATAGGGCTTGCCTGTTCAGCAATCGTAGGTTGCTTGATGGCTCTTCCGGCATATAGATGATGACGTGTGGCCAGCGCGCAGGCCTTGACTTCATAGTCGTTGTGCTCGCAGGAGTTGACGGCGCTGTGTTGACGATTTTTCTTCTCGCCCTCTTACTCCGGACGGGTATGAAGCCGTCGTCGGATGAGTCGTCCGACATGGAGTACAGCTCGGTGTCTTCGGTGTCACTGGGGGAGCCAACTCGCTTCCTTGCGGTTGACGGCTGTGATGACGTCTGGCCAGGCGGGCCTCTAGCATGCTCCGCGTCCATGGCTGCAAGACGGGGAGGCGAGGCACCTCGAAAGCCGAAGATTTTACCAAAAATTCACAGAGCACAGAAACAAGTGTTCTGCCAAGAAGACACTTCGTCGTCTTTCGCTCCACCTGTACATATAAATTTGGCTTATAAGTAAGTATCTCTGAAACACATTGAGCTGTCAGTAAAAGACCGCATGTTTATCAACAGCTTGTTTCATTATTTATTTATTTATTTATTTATTTATTTATTTATTTATTTATTTATTTATTTTGGGCTTTCCCTTTCTTGGGCATCTGATCATGTGTCATTGTGACACAAAGGGTATAGAATGCTTAAATATATTTAGGTATACGTTGTATTTTTTCTGTGTCTACACCGTTCATAACGCTTCTTTAGAATCTTCCCCCGAAAAGCGTCGTATACCCCCTTATACATCGTGACGTCGCTGCGTCGGCGTCTGGCACAGTGAATCGGCCTGAATTGGTGTGTTGATTCTAGCATAGCTTGTGAATTGCACATACATAGACATTTCAAACGATTAAAGTTGTGTTCTGTGCGGCACAGCACCATTACGTTTCTTCGCCAGAATACTACGAATGACTCGTCATGCCATCGTCGTCATACTATCACCGTGAACGTCGTCGTCGCCTTGCTGCTGTCGTCACACACACGCTCGCGTCCCACGCATCCTCGATTGTTCCTCTTACACAAACATGTTCATTCGTCCGGTAAAGCTTTGCAGAGCCTCAAACGATTCTCAATAACCAGCTACCTGCAAACTGTTGACATAAAATTGATTTCCACAATGTGTGAGATCTGCATTTATTTTTTTGAACGCGTGTGGGATCTTGACATGAGACAAAGGTGAAATGTGGCCTGAGTAGGCCGTGTACCACTAACATTACGCCGTGAAGGCATGTTAACCAAACCCAAACCTGAAGCTCTCTCAGGCTGACCGACTTGCGTTTACACGAGCCCGTCAAGAGAATTTCGATCTGTTGAATTTTGATCAATATCGATCTGATGGGGGCGTTGCTGTCGAAACGCCCTTAGCGTTTCGATAAGCCACTCAGACTGACCTGAACTTTCAGGGATTTTCTTCCTCCATTTCACAGCCAAGGCAATGTTTCAAGTTTTTTCGACTTCACGGCTGCCTCAATTCGTATACATTTACCATGAGGCGTTCAAAGATGCCTTCGAACTTCTCCTTACTAGTATGTACGCAGAGAAAATATTTGGAACCTTTTCTCGACAAAAACTACTATTTTTCTCGTTACGTGTAATTCATCTAAAGGACAGCTCATTCGACTCAATGAAGGGCTACAGAAACACGCCCAAGTGCCGCCTTTTTTCCGTTTGCAGGCAGTAAAACTAATGGAAACTGCACCTTTTCAGACTGTGGATTGGTTCTCGTTGCATCAAAACAAGCTGCGTGGGGATTTACCTCGTCTCGAGGAAACACATTCCAAGGTGTTTGCGCGCTGCGAAAGTACGCTGCTTTATCGAACATGCCAAGACCATGTGCGCAGCAGTCCCTGAATGAGTTTTTGTAAATAAATGGCGCAATAATGATTTAACGACGCGCCAGTCCATTATTGGCGAGTTTATTTTGCTTCAGATGCTGTATAGGCCTAGATCTCAACGCTAACAGACACCGGTTTCTTTCGAAAGAGGCTGAAAACTTAGCTGACTGGAAGGTGGAGTAAATACATCATCGGTAGCTCGAACACAAGATGCTGTGTAAGTGGAGGAAAACTCTCGCGAGTGTTTTTATAGGAAATATAGCTTTTACCTCTCGGCATGCTCCTTCAACTATTGAAGAAACCCTTGCAACGACTGAAACTGCCCCTTTATAACATAAATACGATCCCGCTTATTTCTCACAAAACAACATACACAGGGCTTTTGAAAGGCCACGTGGTCTGTACATGTTTACGGATTTCAATTACATGCATTACGAGGGCGCTCACTGTATAAGACCTAGCGAAAAGAAAATGTCAGACAGTAAACATTTTCTTGCACTGCTCTATGACAATCTATAATCATCACAAGACAGTGGTACACAGGGAGATGGAGACTTGATGCCATTATTAACAGGCGTCGAACGAGGAGTGTCTCTGGAGAACAAGTACGATGAGGGGACTTTTTTTCGGCTGGTCCCCTTAAGAGGTCCCCGACAGGTGCTCTTGGGACTTGCCTTCGCATGACGATGACGAGTCTTCGACGACGCTTATGGAGAGGCTTCTTCTCTAGAAACATCCCTTGTTCGACTGCTCTTATTCGCTTTATAATTACGAAGGATGCCAGAGCTTAATTCTTCGCTTTTTCGCGATAATTCCGGTAGCGTTCTCAAGGTCCTTTGATTCAATGCGTGGCGCAGACAAAATTCAAACGCAGAATAAGCTTCATATGCTCATTGTCGGCGTTCTGAAAACTAGAGCCAACGTGAGCCAATTCCTAGCTTAAATGCTGAGGACGCATACGCGCGATTCGCCATTGGCCAGCGTTTCGCGACTGTCCAATCGTGATATACAACGATGCAGCACCGAAACCACGGGAACATTATGTGCCACATTTACATTCGTGTTGATCAACTGCGCTAAGCGCCGCTGAATCGGCGTTCACAGAGAACACAGAACACGAAAAGTCCAAAATTGCTTTTTATTAGCGTGCCTCCACTTAACGCAGCTAACAACTATCAAGTACAAACCCTTCGTTGTCTTACTGGCCAATTTATACTTACACCGCTGACCATAGCCTTAGCCTTAAGACGAAGCTTTAGCTCGGGCCCAACTCTGACGCGCCCTATTCAAATACATGTAAAGCGCAGAAACGCTTTTCTGAAATAACCCCTGCTGCGATTTTAATTACATTTGTTGCATTTGAGACAGAGTGTTAAATTCTAGTGAAAATTTGAAGCGGAATTTTGATTTAGGGCCTGAATTTTGTTAAAATAATTTTTAAAAATGCGGCAGTTAGAAAAATATAGAAGCACGAAGGTTACAAATTAATAGCTCTGAATCAAGAATGGGTATCGCGGTTCTGTAAACGGCATCCATTAGATCATTCAAAGCGTACAAATTATTCATGTCAATTTCTTGCGTCAATTTTATACGCTGTGTACAAGGATTCTGCAAAAGGTGTATTTCTGTGTTACTAAATTTTTTTAGATTCGTGTGTAACATATCAATATGGTCCGCTTTATATGTACTATCAGATGCAATTCACATAATTGTGAAATTATTTTTAGAAAAGTTGCGATTTTTGCCATTTTTTAATAAAAAATTGACGACCTAAATAAAAATTCGAAACGAATAGTCACTACATGTGAAGTTTTCCTTTTAAATGCAACACACCTTGTCAAATTTAGTGCAGCGGTTGCCGAGAAAAAGGAATTCTCCTTTTACATGTATTTGGATAGGAGCACTCGAGCGAAAGCTTCCTCGTAAAGCCAGACTGCTTTCAGTAGAGCAGAGCAGCGACAAGCCTGCCGTGTACCTTCTTTAAAGTCACGCATGACAAACGAACACCTGGTGTTTAATTGAACAGAAGAACGCATTAAACGAAATAAACTTTCTTTTCTCCTTCTTTCTTGCAAAAGCACTCCCTTGTCTCCTTCCCCCGCAGCGACAAAAAAGTCCCGAATCCAAAGCCAAGGTCGGTCGTATGTCCGGAGGCCTGGGAGAGGTATTGACATGGAACGGCTTGCTCGCCCCGACGCAGTTATTTTTTTCTTCGCGCTTCCTTCTTGTCTCGCATTATATCAGAAGCTCTGATCGTGGCTCGTTTTCCGCCTGGAGAGGCGAAAGGAAAGTTCGGCCACACGAAGGGCGAGGAGGTATTAAGGCCGGCGTCAGTTCGAAGGAGCGATCAATGGCAGGAGCTGGTCCAGAAAGGGAGCGGTAGTGTCGTTAGCACGCAGCCACGACGCAAGCCAGCCTAAAGAGAAATATCGCGGAGACAAGAAACGCGTGTAGTGAACGGCGGCTATCACGCCGAGGTCAGTGCTCTGACATCTTTCGTGAAAAAAAAAATTGATACACCTCACCCAACACCTTGCCCTCATTTCAGAAATGACAGGTACTTGTCGAACTGTAGTCAAAGAAAACTGTCTATAAAAAAAACTATATACGCGCCTTGAGCAGTAAGAGCGCACGGACAAATATACTTTAGAATTGCGCGTACTATTGCAATTTGAGCATGTCAAACAACGTTCTATAGTATTTTATAGCCTACGTTCAGAAAAAAAAGGTAACTTGACCAATGATTGTAATGTGTAATGGGGATAAGTGGCGAACTTTGAAGCGAACTGTGTGAAGCGCCGCTTTAGTGAAGCGGCTAAACAAATTATATACAGCTAAGAGCCATGCGTACGGCTATGTTTACTTTCGTCGCGGTACGCAACGTGTAATCTCATTGGAACGGTTATGTTTATAGGGAACATGGGCCTCTCTCAAGCCTAGCCCTTTCGGCTTTTTGCCCATATTCGTGACATTATGTAACCATGATGTCGAATAAATCTGTCTCTCGGTCTGTCGCCGCAAAGGTTACAACTTCTACGTTACTTGTGTCACTTTGGCACATCATATAAATATATTTCAAGCTTCTATCTGAATTTTAAGCGCGAGATGCTTTTAGCGCATCCGTCCATCAACGCATCCCGTCCGATGCAAGGCAAACGACCGCGTGAGACCACCGACTACATCGTAGTCACTGAATGGAAAACCCGACGACGTTCCCGTTCGCCGTCGCCGGGACGGTACTTGTCGCCGCAGCGCCGACCATACACTGGCCCAGCCTGGGGCCAGTCCGCAAGCCCATATCTATAAAACTAAAACCAGTAACCGGTGGAGGTCGAAATGCCGAAGATCCTCTGCCGCCACCGACGACGACGTTGCAAGAACCACATCCACGATGCCGCAACGAAACGCGGCCAACCACACGACGCCTCGAAGCCAAGCAGACGCCGCCTCAAAAAAGCCTGACGACGTGACGTCCCAGCATCGGGATAACACAACGAACCAGGGACCCAGCGCCACAGCCTAACCGCAACGCAATGTGAAGAACCACCGACCTCAACATGCTTCTCAACGGCAACGAAGTCACCGCTTTAGTGAACACATGCCCCAACTACTCCGTCATAAGTGGATCATTCGCCGCTCAATTGAATAAAGTCAAGACTGCTTGATACGACCCTCAGATCCGGTCAGCTAGAGAGCGTCTCATAACGTCGACTAGAATCTGCACCGTAAGAGTTACAGTTCATAAGCAGACTTAGCATGCTGCAACGTTTGTTATCCTGTAGCAATGCTCATGGGACGTAATTCTCGGCATGAACGTATTATTATTATTATTATTATTATTATTATTATTATTATTATTATTATTATTATTATTATTATTATTATTATTATTATTATTATTATTTGTTCTGAAAACAACCTCCTTCGATAACGCTATTCGAAGACCGAGCGACAACGCCGGAGACCTCTCTAAGTCACCATGCATTAAGTGTGCTTGATGATCGAGTAAGCATTCAGCTTCGCTCCAGTATCATCATTTCCGTCGGCAGAAAAACACCAACAGACTTCGAAGGCGTCGTCGAGGGCGATCAATATCTATTGCTAGACCGCGAAATTTCCGTCGCAAGAGGAATCGCTCGGCTACATGGAGAAAAAGCGAAAGTAATACTGCCAAACTTCAGCCAGGAGTACAAACACCTTAGCAAGGGCACGACGATCGCTTACATCGAGGAAACTGTCGAAACGAGAAATGTGTTTGTCCTCTCCGATACTGTCACATCTACCTCAACGACCATAGTTACCGTACCACCTTCGACATCAATCCGAGTCTCCAATGAGTAAGCAGCAACAGCTCGAAATTCTTCACCGACGATACGAAGACTACTTTTCGATGTCATCGAAGATTCGACAAACACCAGCTGCAAAGTATTGGGTAATAACCGGAGAATTCGCTCGGTCATTCCATCAGAGCCAGTACCCAGTTTCAACGCGGCAACAAAAGCCAGTGTGGGGACACTCGGCTCCCACACGTCCCCAGGTGTTCCCCGCATGGCTCTCGTGTCTTCTGAAATTCGGCTTCTCCTCGTAGCTAAGAGCCGGCGGCGGGCGGTGTAGTTGCAGATTAGTATGATAGATGGAGTGTATGTTGCGCTGCTAGCACCACCTAACGGCGGGCTTTCTCAGGCGCAAAAGTCACCCATTTATCTTTGGCTTGGAGTCCGCAAGCTGCGTGGACGTTTCGTGCGCTGGCCAGCTGCTTGCGGGACCGTCCTGCAAAAGGCTTAGAATCAGGACACCGGAATGAACGAACACGATCGTGCGAACGCGCCACCGTCAGCGTGACCCTACACGCGAACGAATAGGCGTTGGTGTCCAGCATGGGAGCGAACATATTCGCTCGCTATCCAGTCGCGGCGAGTCCGACTTACTGTATTTGTCGCGCGCCCGTCGCCGTGTTCTATGGGTTGTGATTTGGTTAGCTTGCGTTGGTGCAGAAAAGCTACAACAAATGCCCTTGTGATTGTTTGCACTATGGTGTCGTCGTTCCGTCGTCCCAAGAGCACGTTTGAGACCCCCCCACCATGAATCAACAAGCCGATTAAATGCTACGCTACGAAATCATTCAACCTTCGAAATAAAAATTGACCGACGATTACGATACTCCCTAATGCGAATTTTGAGCGCAGCTGTATATGTGCTTTCATTTGGCGATATAGTGGCTGGCGCGGACTATTAATCTGTCTCGTGCGACAACGGAGCGATGTGTGGGGCGACTGCCTCGCTAATCGGGAGATCGCGAGAGCGGGCGCATGGGTGATACGCGTGGGTGCGATTCACACCAGCCGCCGCAGACTGGCCTCTGCTCATGCAGCCCCTAAAGAAACCTAAAGTTTGTATTGTGTTAACGAACTCCATAGCACGGGTGCCTACAGTTATTTAGCTTTCACGAGTAACTGGAAGTTGACGCGGACGAAAAAGAACAGCTTTTGTTCTTGCATAATTTATTAACAAATTACGTTGGCTTCACTCCAGCTATAGAGATTGTTCCAGTAGTATATTAATTTCAGCTGTCCAGCATTGCTGACTATTGCCCGCAAAAAAAGATAACATTTAAAAAACATATGGAGTACGCTTCTAGGCCACGGGCGTCGCATTCAGGTGAGAGTGAAATGTAAAAACGCTCGTTTGCCGTGCATTGCGTGCACGTCATGTGACGTTATTCCGGAGCCTTCCACAACGCCGTCCCCTATAAGCGGGAACAACGTGGTCCAGTGTGCACTTTTAGTACGATAAAACTACATTGGTTAAATTTGCCATCTGAACGCACGCTTAGCTTTGACAACGGCTATTCCCTTTATATGTATTTAGAAAAAGTTATAATGATACTCGCAAAAACGTCAAATAATTCAGAAAGCTGCGCGTCAGGAGCATAATTGGTTATTTTTCTTATGACTCCAGTAAGATGCCTGAGAATTCACAGTGGCATTTTTCCCTTCCGAATACTTTCATTTTTTTTTTCTACGTCCCCAAACCTCCCACTGCTAAGCGCATAGAACTCACGGCCGTGAACGCATTGGGCTTCGTGGTGCAACCTCGCCCGCGTGCATCGTTGTTTCCACCCCGACGGTGACTGTTTCAAGCGCTGCACTTTTCGCGATGTCGGCAATATTTTCCTCTCTTGTGGCACTTGTTGCCTAGCTGAGGCCTCGTCGCCGTTACGCCTCTGCGAATATAATTTGCGGCGCTTACCAAGTACCGGCCTTGGTGGCAGGCTTCGCGTGTCCCGGCAGACTTCAGAGCGGTCACTGCTCCAGCGGACTGTCAGCAATGCGAGACGTTTCCCTTGCGGAGAGACCTTCGGCTAGGAGAAATGTTGCCACCGCGGAACTTTATGTCTGGCATGGGAAACACGCCGTGCATGCCCGCACGTGCGCACACGAGGTGCCGGCGTTGTTTTTGCTTCCGTAAGCATCGAAGCGCTCATTGCGCACCCAGAAAGCGCTCACGATAATGTCTTAAAAATATCGCTGTCAGTGACTTGTTCAAGCTCGCTAAGCCCCAAGGACGGTAATGCAGTCAATGGTATAGGGGACATCACGGTGACGGCACGAAGGTATAGGGACAGCATAAAGCTAATGCGACGATGCCGCGTCGCTGCAGCTGTAAGCATGTGTATCAAGGAAGTTTAATGCAAGTAATACTGAGTGCAACAATAGCGCGATCAGCAAGAGAATCGGCGCACCTACACAGACGCTGAACAGCACAAGTTCGTTGTTTCGTTCATCGCTGTTCGTTGCTGTTTGACGCTGCTCAGTTTCTTTTCAAGCGTTGTAGTCAACTAACCACAAGAATGGCGCCGAACTGTGCGATGAGATGTAGCTTAGCAAAGCTTAGCTGGTTGAACAAGTTGCTGATTCATAATCTTAAGTGCACAGCGCAAAGGTTAGCGACAATAGCGACAAGGACAAGCGCAAACTACCAGCACAAGTTTTATCATTGCTCGGAATTTATACGAGATAGCGACAGAGCTGTTTGAAAAAAAAAAACTAGTGAAGTCCAAAGTAAGAAAAAAAAAGCCCAGGCACTGCGTACAGATGGTTAACCAGCGAAGCTGAAACGTGTGGCCTCCGTGTTTATCATTGGGTTAATCCCGATGGTTTATTAAACGACGGCTTAGTAGGCTGCCGAATATTCGGTACGCAGTTGCTGCTTGCGCTCGCCTGCACGAGCCTGTTCTTGTGCCCGGGTTGCAGCATCGGCACGGCGTAGACAAGCGCGTTCCCACTTCTGCTCGCGACGTTGCTGATTGAAAGCTGCCTGCTCTTAAGGAGTACGTATGACGCGTGGCCTATTCATTTCGGAGCCGGAGCAAAACTGCTGCGCGCGCGCTCAGCTGCGACGGAGAGCAACGAGTTCACTATTGGTGCAACTAATCCAACACCACCTAGGGCCGCATCTTATAACGGTTCGGAATACCAACCGTTCGCTTCACCGCTTACGTCACTAGATCTGCCACTCCCAAGCCGGTGGTGAAAGAAGGGGAGGACGCGACCAAAATAGATGAGAGAGTGCCACCTCTGAAGTGTACGGCATTATATGACGAGCTAATCGAGGAATTGCAGAATGTTTCACCTTGCTAAATAAATGTAAAATATAAATTAAGTATTATACGCCAAGTTCTGAAGCATAAACGTGTGGTACCGGGCGTTTATGCAATGCAGAAGTAATTTATTAACGTCATTCTTTTTTCATTCTCAGCCCACAGGCGGTATCGCAAGCGTAAATGAGTTGGCAGAGCGCAGGGCTATGTCGTCTGCTACCAGGAGCTCGCACGATGCACGCAACAGGAACGCACTGCCAGCCCTTCTTAAGTAGCGAGCGCGACAAAACCGTGAACTGGTTCCTAGGGACACCTTTATTAGCCGACTATATCAATTTTCCTTCTTTTTTTCGCCCTTCGTCATCGGCTCGGACATGACTCGCTGGCCGCCGCGCTGCCGCTATCCCTGCGATCTGCCCCACAGCGCGTCGCGTGATAGAAGCAATGGTACTTGAAATCGAGCATTGCCTGCGCGAAGTAAAATCGAAGAGCGTGGTGCTGACGGTGCGCGCTGTGCCGTGAAATTGAGGAACAAAGTGCGGCATTCCCGAACTAGAGAAAGAAGGGCAGCCAAATAAGAGATCTCCATAATACGTTCCCCATCCTGATTGTATAGTTTTATCAGCAAAACGAAGGAATCGCTGAACCAGCCTAGGTTGAACCCTTCTGACTGCTGAACGGCGATCTGCGAGCTATTCACGCTGGCGATAGCACTGGGAATTCGATCTCCCCATGCAAATATCTTCTTGGCATTGGCCTTGAAGTGGAGGTCACGGGAAAGCTGAGCCAGCCCTTCTACCGGCCAATACAGTAATTGCGAGAGCAACTTTGTGGACAGTGTCGGCAGCAGAGATCTAGGCCATTCCGATGAATGCTTCGAGTCCGA
The DNA here is from genome assembly GCF_023375885.2 of Dermacentor andersoni. Taxonomy (NCBI): domain Eukaryota; kingdom Metazoa; phylum Arthropoda; class Arachnida; order Ixodida; family Ixodidae; genus Dermacentor; species Dermacentor andersoni. Next base: position 188,787,306 of record NC_092818.1, on the reverse strand, counting down.
CCGACCTCTGGGAGCTGCAGGCCGGTGGCGATTAACCGCAGCGCGCAATATTCCTTCCTCTGCGTGGAATGACCACTGGTACGCTTGCACCCGAGTCTCCTCCATTTGATAGCGTAGCCTGCAAAACGTCTACGTCGAAAGCCGGCAAGGGCGGTGTAAGTCATTATCCGTCACTTCTTCGAACGCGTATCGCACTTCCAGACGTGGTCGACACTGAAAGAGCAACGCCAAGCAGACGACGAAGGCAAGTAACAGCCTCCGAAGCAACCAACGCACGCGCGCGCGACGCCCGCGTGTCTCCGGGGTCGCGCGACCGGCGCGCGCGGCCGAAGTCCCAAGCCACAGCAACGGAACCCAAAGCGGACTACCCCTTCGCCGGTTCCTACGACCGGTTCGCTTTGAAGATGATTGAGAGATGCATGACGTATTCATAAATTGCGATATCGCCCCGCTGCCTCTGACGACCTGTGACGTAACCAAAATTTTGGCCAATCAGGTAAGGCCAAACGAACGGCTCCCCCAACCAAACTGTTATAAGATTCAGCCCCTAGATAGCGCAAGGCCTTTTCACTTCGATCCAAGACGTCATGTTACCTGGCCTGGCTGCCATGGACCCTAATCGAGATGCTCCCGAGTAGGCAACAGTGATTTTGACGTCACCTCTTTCATCACGCCAGCATGTCAATGGAAATTTCTGGCCAGGTAGCATAACGTCATGGATCGGAGTAAAGAGGTCTTGTGCTATGTAGATGGTGTTGGCTAATCGAGCCACCTTATACAGGACTTCACGTCGACGGCGACGGCAGAAATTCGTCTGGAGTGTCCATAGAATTGCTTTCGCATAAGATGCGATTGCCCGCGAAACTGTAGCACTACGAATTTCGGTTATCAGAGCGCGCGAAGCAGAAACTGCGACGCTGCAGCGAGCGCCGAGCCCCACCCCTTGAGGCGACGTTCTGCTTACGTCACCCAGCCGCGGGAAGCCAGCGCGTTGAGGCTCCGTGCAGCCTCGCAGTTTCGATTAACGGTTACTAGCGGTTAACAATTAAAGAAAAGATACATAAAGGCCTTTTCCTCGCAATGTTGGCGCGAATGAGGCCGACTGTCGAGTCAACACGTCTGTCTCGACGACGGTGACTATGGCATTGCAAGAAACGTTTAACGACGATGAGACGGCTGTTTCTGCGACGCCAAAAGTGCGAATGCTTGTTTTAGAGCACAGGCCTTAGGCGCCCGGTCCTCCGGCGAGTGACGGTGGTGGAGGCGGCGTCCCCGAGCGAACAAGCACAGCGAAATATGAAAGAGCGAACGAGCAGCTGGAGATGAAAGACGCGAGCCGCGAATGGCGAGGACCAATGAGAGCGGCCCCTTTAAGTGACGCGCGCAAAAAACTAGTGTCATGCGGACCAGCCCGGCCACTCGTTTCGTACTATCGGCTTGTGTCAGCTCTCGCTCGTGCTTGTTTGGTTTGCTTGATATGGTATCGTTCGTACTTGTTTCGACTGTCATGGTTTGTGATTTTTCTAATGTGATTGTACGTGCGACGAGAATTGCTTAGTACTTTCTGGAAACCACGTGGGCACCAGCAATTACACTGGAACCTTCGATGATTCATGTACAAAAGCCGACGCGCTTGACCCGCAGGTCAGATTTCCGGTGATTGCCGACTCTGCTCGCCGCTATCGTGGTGCTTGAGCGTTACTTGCTTCACTGGGCACAATCTCACCCAATAAAGAGTTAAATTTGTAACTCACAGTGTCAACTACTGTGTCGTTCCTCACTGTCTCTACCACGTGACAATATAATCATAATATAATATGGTGTCACCCAGTTCTTTGTGAACAATGAGCGACGCAACCAGTGGAAGTGCTTCGTCTGCCACCGCTGCTAAACCAGCTACCAGAGCCGAGGCTCAGTGCCGACGCCTAGAGGACCCTGTCGTCCAGAATCAAATTATTTGCCACAGTATAGTGCGAATTCAAAGCACCTAACAGTTGCCCTTAAAATTCCCTTTAGCGAGTATCGTAATCGTCGGTGAATTTTTTCGTTTCTTGTATGCTTGAAATGTAAAAGTGCTCAAGAGCCAAATGAGCAAGCAACACGTCCTTTCGTCGTCTTCTGGCCATATCGCAAACAAAGAATTGCTGTTTAGCTTTTCCGTGCTCTATAAAACGCTTTTTTTAGCCTGTTTTGTGGGACGGCGAGCACGCTGTGCTTTAGCTAGCCACTTACACTCAGTATACGTTCATGCTCAAGCTGCACGCCGCAGCAGTGGTAGGGGCATTCTCCTTCTGAACACAAGGTGGCCGGTTCGATTCAAGGCTGTGGCAGCCATCACATTCCGATGGAGTAAAATATGCACCGACCATTACGATACTCCATATTTCAAAATTTGTGCGCACCTCCATACGTGTTTTCATTTCGCGATATATTGGCTGTCACGGGCAATCTGTCTTGCGCGGCACGTTGCAAACGGAAAAAAGTCTGGCCCGACTGCCTCGCTAATCAGGAGATCCCGAGAGGCAGCGCGTGGGCGGCGCGTGGACGCGATTCACAGCAGCCGCCGCAGACAGACCTCCGCTCATGCAGCGCTTTCTTTCCATACAAAGGACGCGCGCTAGTGCGGTTCCATCTCATAGCCATCGTCGCCGCAAAGGCCGTCTGCTCGGCAGTACGCTTTTCCTCTCGCTACCGCCATACCCTCCTCTTGCGTTTTCCTGCTCGCGCTCTCTTCGCTATAGCTGTCTTTCATCTCCCGCTGCGCTCCGCGTTCGCTTTCATCTTTCGCTGTGCTCGTTCGCTCGGTTACGAGGGACGATGCCGACGCTGGTGTACTTAAACGTATAAGTCGACAAGGAACGCAACATGAGGGGCCTTCAGATATGATGGGATGAGCATGCGAACTGGTGCTCGAGCGTCACTCTCGACAGCTGGCACCGCGTCAAAAGGTGGCGCGTCGGCGCAGTTTGGCACGCGCTCTCGCAATCCGTATGCTCTTGCTCACGGGTGTAAATTAACGAGGCGGGAAGATAATCGCTTGTCAGCCAATCATTCATGGAAATTTCGCGGTTTGTTGGAGAAGTATGAGAAGCTACACCTTGCGCAGTTTATCTGTTGTATTCGTCTACTGAAGTGCAGTTGATTCTTTTAAATGTGTGAAAGTGCACATCATGTCCCCACTTTTACTTATTTTTGAAAGACGATAGAAAAGCACTTCAGTATAAATTTAGTTTCACCACCCGACAAAGATTTCGGACACAATACGCCCGCTTGCCTGTCAACAGTTCATCAAGCGATACGCGCAGCCGGAGAAACGTGCAGACGACGTGCATCAATCCGCAGACGCAAAGACGTCGAAGGCTGCAAAGGCAAATATGAGATGCAAATCTCGGGTCCAGTGCCACGTTAGCGCTACCTTCCTCGAAAGCTGCGCCACAGCACAGTAGAGCGTTGGGGGCACGTTCGAGCGAGCGCATATTAGTTGACGCTACAGCGCCGGTGGGGCCTGGACCAAGACTGCTTCCAGCCACCAGTTAACACTTCAGCTGAGCCGCACGAGCAGTGGACAGCTCTCTCTCGTGCTCATTTTACTTCCGGGACAACAGTCCCTTCACTGACTATAGCTAAAGGAGCTCGAGAGCTGGGCTGTGCCGATGTGTGTTCAACCTTGCATGCGTCGTTCAGGAAGCGTGATAATCGCACGCAACAAAGGACACGGAAGAGACAGGACCGCAATCCATCGGCAATATTATGCGCAACTGACACCGATATGTAACTCCACGAGTCACGCAGCGCGCAAGTTGCTCGTCGCCCTCGGCAGCGGTCTTAATGGCCGTCACGAAGAGGGAACGGCACATTATTTTGCTTCCTCCTGTGCCTAATCGGCGTAATCACGGCGATCATGATGCCACTGTGCGCGCGAGCACATACGCGATCGCTGCTTTCTCCGGCGCCGACTTCTCGTAGCAGTTTTCCCGCTTCGCGGGCTGCGTGTCGTACGAGTCACGCGCACAGAGCTCGCTTCGTCGCACGAGCGCCAGCTTCATGCGGCCGTGTTCGTTTTTTCGTCATTCTCGTCGCTTTACGCGCCCGCCCTTCGAACCTGTTTGGCGAGTGCCGCAACCTCACGCGCCCAGTAGCAGCAACAGGACTTTGGAGCAGTCGATGGCGTTGTCCCTTCTTCAAATGCAAGCGGCTGCCGCGCCATCCATCGGTCCTTAAGACAGACGTCTCAGAACGCACGTTGCTCGAAAGATGGCGCGACTCTGCACACCGGGAAAAATTTGTTTTGTGTGCACAGAATAACCTGCACGAGGTCACGCGCTGTGTATAGCATAACGAGGTGTGATTTCGGCTTAATTTTGGTTACAACTTTGTGTCTGCTATACATTCTGATACGTGCATGATGTCACACAAACTTGACACAAGTGAAACCATAGCACATAGCTTCTGCTAAATACCTCTCGTCGAGTTACTACGAGTGCAGTCGGGGTAACTGGATTCGCAATAACGTGCTGCGGCACGTCGATTGTGGAGTGATGAGCAGTCGGCCTTTCCCTTAGACATTGGAATGCCTACAAGTGCACACACACGCCCGGACAAGAGAGCTCGGTAGCGGGAAAGTTACCAAAGTTATCCCCTCTATTTCTGCTTTTTCTGACCAAATCTTGTGTTACATCCACAAAAACGCAGGAGAACGCTTTGCTATAGATGGCACATCTTTCCTTATGGTTTGATATAGAGACCGGAACCACGGCCCGCCTAGCCAGCACCCTTGTTTCCGGCCTTCAACCCGTACCGGATCAGCATTGGTGCACTGTCTGCATGACGACAAAAATAGATATCGCTTTGTTACTACACCCGAAATAATTTCCCTTTTCTTTCATGGCAACAAGCAGTGAAGCATAATTGAAAGTATAGAACGGTTCGGTAGTCGCTAGTTTCGAGCATGCTGAGGACGACGGTAAGGACAACATAAGGCAGATGGATGGATGGATACAGCTTTCCTGTACGTCCGGCAAGAGGACATAGTTTTACGTAAGTGAAACAGCAGCTGAAATTTGAGGTTTACGTTTGAAGTTGAATTCTGACGAGACAACCACAACAAAAGAGTGTGCTTAGGGGACTGGAAAATAGAATAAAAAAGCTGACAGGGTGCATGCCGCCCTAAATCCAGTTCTCCCCCAATATGGCACATTGTACTGAAGGAATGCTGCTGAAGCCAACGTTTCGATAAGGAGCCTTGCAAAATTAGTTGCTGCTGTGATGAAGGCATCTGCTGCTCTATTGTAGACAAGGCCCCTTGTGGAAACGGCTCCAGCGACACGGCTTGTTGGACCATTGTTCGGCATTCCTTCTATCATCCATATAGCTTTCTCTTTGCAAGACGTGACGGCTATCTGTGCTGGCTTTCGTCCTATATCCCAGAAAATAAGGCAGCAAAGAAGATGAGAATCAACTATTGTGTAGTATAGTTGCTCGTTTAAGTATTGTGGAAACAGTCGTAATTTTTGCCAATAAGACCAGTAGAACTTGAAATGTTGGACCGGATGTAGTTGGGTATGCGCATGGACTGGCTTAAGTTGTGTTGAAAAAATATCCCATAAAATGTATGTGGTCTGTCACGTTGAACTGTCTGCCTCTCAAAAATGATTCTAGCTTCTGCTGCAATAGTCTTATTGTGTGGGCGAAATGAAACATATTTCATTCTCCGAATCTTTAATTCGTCTATTATACAGGTTGTTCCTTCGATGGGGGCGAAATGCGAAAACACCCGTGTACTTAGATTTAGGTGCACGTTAAAGAACCCCAGGTGGTCGAAATTTCCGGAGTCCTCCACTACGGCGTGCCTCATAATCAGAAAGTGGTTTTGGCACGTAAAACCCCATATAAAAAAAAAAATATACAGGTTGTTCCATACAACTTAAGCCAAAGTTGTAAAAATGACACGCACTCCGGACGTGAGTTGAACCGAATGCATAATGTTAGCACTGGCCAAGAGTTACTCAGGCTATCTTTATTTTCCCCCTAACTAACGGATTAGTTACGTTTAATTAGTCAACGTTTCAAGTATTGGCTGCAGACCCCAAGTGTGACTGGCAAAGTTGTAGGGCACGTTGAGAAACCTCTCAATAATTTTTTTCCAGCGCGATATATCTTACGCGGTGCTTTTTTCCGCGTACCAAAGAAGGCCCGCGAAATATGAAAAAAAAAAAAAATACTGCGTGACGGGGCGCTTGCACGCTGTTGTGCTGCTGTCAAGCGTGCGTTGGATGAACAAGGTCGGCTGCAGCGAGACTGGCCCGTGACAGGGCGTTATGTCTGGTATAGGTATTTGGGCATGCGGCTCTTATCGCATGACGGTGCAAATGCGTGCTGCTGGCCGATCGTTGGCGAAGCGATAAAGCGCCTAAGGCCACGAAAAAGAAAATACGAAAGCAGCATTTTGATTCTTCTTGAAAGAAGGAAAAGGCGAAGCGCGTGGGAACGACAGAAGGCGATGACGGCTGCTACAATTTTGCCTCCGTACACAAATGACCTTGTAGTAGTTTTTGAATTGAACGATTAAAATTATGGGGTTTTACGTGCCAAAACCCCTTTCTGATTATGAGGCACGCCGTAGTGGGGGACTCCGGAAATTTCGACCACCTGGGGTTCTTTAACGTGCACCTAAATCTAAGTACACGGGTGTTTTCGCATTTCGCCCCCATCGAAATGCGGCCGCCGTGGCCGGGATTCGATTCCGCGACCTCGTGCTTAGCAGCCCAACACTCGAATTGAACGATGATGCTACAACTTTAAACCTTAGGGCTCGAATAACAGCGGATAAATCACAAGGGGACAAAACTAACTAATGGTAAAAAAAAACCTTGGCTGTATGCTAGGAAGATTACTTATGTCTTCTTCAAACGATGACTCTTTTCGCACTGGCCCCGTCTGCTCTCCTTCTACCATGATCTTGATACGATGATCGAGAACGCCTCGGGAAATGTGCCTATGAGATGCCAAATATGCATTGCAGCAGATGGTGACCTCTTCGAACACGCATTATAATCAAAGGGCGCTTTTTGGATTGAAAGTCACTGGAAAATCATTCCGGCCCCAAACGCCGCCTCCCCACCCAACCCCATTACACTCCGTCGACAAGCGGCCAGCTCTTGCCCATTTCAAGCATAAAAAAATAAGGCTACGTTCTTGTTCTCTTTCGTCTCCTTCTACGCTTTAGTGCTTCGGCACCGCTCGGCCAGCAGCACACATTTGCGCCGCAATGCGATAAAAGCCACCTGCCCAGATACCTACACCAGGCATAACGCCCTGTCGCGGGCCAGTCTCGCTGCAGCCGACCTTGTTAATCCATCGCACGCTTGACAGCAGCAAAATAACAGTGCGCAATCGCCCCGTCACGTGGTATTTTTTTTTTTCATATTTCGCGGGCTTTCTTTGGAACGCGGAAAAAAAATGACCACGTGAGATATATCGAGTTGGAAACAATTTATTCTTCGGTTTCTCAAGGTGTTCTACAACATTGCGTATCACACTTAAACTGTGCAGCCAATACTTAAAAAGTTGATTAATTAAACATAACTAAACCGTTAGTTAAGTGGAAAGAAATATCCCGAATAACTCAAGGCCAGTGCCAACATTTTGCATTCGTTTCAACTCGCTTCCAGAATGCCTTTCATTTTTTTTTTTTAATTTGGCTCAAGTTATGTGGGATAACCTGTATATAAGCTAAGCGGAATAGATGTCTCGACCACACATTTGCTTGTTGTTCAAGAAGACTGAGCTTGTTGCCAGAGAATAGATTAGTGTCATCAACGTACGCAACTATGTTTAGTGTGATTGGCATATTTGAAATGTCGTAAACATATATATATATATATATATATATATATATATATATATATATATATACTTATATATATATATATATATATATATATATAAATATATATAAGTAAGGGGCCTAGGATTCCCTCAATCCTGTGTAACGCTGCTTTAATTTTACCCATATTTTCTTAAGCATAGTATAGGCTAAATCTAATGCAGGTCAGTTACGCACTGTGTAGTCATGGAGTAGAGGAAGCTTACGTGAATATTTTAGTAAATATCTATAAAGATTCAACAGCTACCTTAATCTTCAACAGAAAAGTGGGAACATACCGGTGAAGAAATGGGTCAGGAAAGGAGACACGATCTCTCCAAAGCTATTCACTGCATCGTTAGAAAAAGTATATTAAATTCAATAAACATGAGAAATATTAGGAGTGAGGGTAAATGGAGAGCATCTCATCAGCCTGTGATTTACCGATGACATTGTCCTGTTCAGCAATGATGAAGTTGACTTGCAGCCGATTATTGATGGTCTTAGCCGACAAAGCATGAGCTTACTTTCAAATTTAATATGCCATAAACTGTGATAATGTTCATTGAATAGCATGGAAAAAGAATGAAAAATTGTGCTAGGCACGCAGCTCCTAAAATCTCCGCAGAAGTACGTTTATCTAATCAATTAGTCAAAATTAGCCGCAAATTTTCTTCTCAATAAGTCACGAGAAGAAAATTTGCAGAATAGTGAAAATTGGTTGCAGCGCTTACCATCACGACCAAGTCATGACCGTCGTCTTACCTGTGTCCTTGAAAAGAAAACTGTACAATCATTGCATTCTACCGATACTAACATATGCGACAGGAACTTTGATGGTAACAAATAAGTTTTAAAACAAGTTAAGAATCACGCAACGAGCGATGGAGCGCTCAAGAGACAAGAATACAGCGGCATGCACTGTAAAAAAAAAAAAAGGGGGGGGGGGGGGGGGGTAGCCGATATAGTAGTTGACATTAAGAGAAGTAAATAGACTTGTGCAAGCCACGTAATGCATAGGGCAGATAACGGGCGTCTCTTAGAGCAAAATAGGTGCCAATAGAAGTGAAGCACAGTCGACGACTGCAGAGAATTTCGTGAGGTGCTGAAATTACGAAATTCGGAGGCATAATATCAGCTGGAGTATTAGCTGTAATAATATTAGCTGGTACAAGAGGTGAGTAATTGGAGATCGTTGGGAAAGGCCCTCGTCTTGCAGTGCGTCTTGTGTCTTCATCTTTAACGCTTGTCGCCTTTGTCTTTTCTTCCCGTTCGAGTTGTCTTTTTGTTTGCACTAATTTTTCTCGTCGGCAGTCTTGCAGTGGACATAAAACTGGTGATTATCACGATGGTGATGGTATTTAAGATCGCTTACACTATATTAATATTGGCAGTTGTTTACATAGCCTTTTATCAGCTCCAAAGTTATTCCCCTAATTTCATACTTCGACAGTTTCCGTAACTGCACTTGACGTGCGTTTGAACTCTACACCATATAGCAGCGCCAGTGAGGGCACCGGCGTAGACATGCTGTGGGTGCATAGACGCGATGGAAAGCAACCTCAGTATAAACGTTGTCACTAGAACAATTCGTCAGTCTCCCGCGATGCCTTGTTACCGCTGATTTGCACCTCTAATGGGGGTTGGGTTCGATCCTTCAAGAGTAAAGGACTCTGGTCTCACCAATGACGCTCTCGGCCATGCGGGTTGCGCTTCCAGCTGCTCTCTCTCGCTCTCTTTCACACACACAAACACTTTTCGTTTTCCTTTTTTTTGTGTATGTGTGTGTGTGCGCGTGTGCGTTTTTTTTTTTTCTGTAGCAGCCACCATATACTTCATGTCACAGAATAAAAATGTACCTCGCTGCCGCTGAGAGCCACTTATGCCGCTGCTGCCATCGGGTGTGCTTCCCGGTCACTGTGAGCATAGTGTTGGCGCACTCGCCACGGCGTGGCGCAATCAGAGAACACGTTGTGAAACGTCTTGTTGAGCGGCCTACTTTTCTTTGGACTTGCGCTCACGGGAATTGCTTGATTTATATCATTTCTTAGTAGCCCAGGGCGCTACAAGATTGCCTTTCCCCTGCATGCGGTAAAATTCAGACGATGTGGGTTCGGCTCTCTCTGGCGCCAACTTGTATTTCAGTCCACTTCTATATTTCCTTTAACTTATCATTTCCCTCTTCCATTAAAGCAGCAAGCAATTTTGCCTATGCTTCTTTTAATTCGTTATCCGTCGACTTTGTATTTTTGCGGCTATCAAAAATCGGGCACCTCGGTTCTCCTCCTTCCCGTTCACTTCATATCGTAGTATCACGGCATCGTATACGCAAACAGCGTGCAACTGAGCGTCCATAGCCCTTGCATGGTATTCAGGAAATAGAGATTGACGATAGCGAGACTGACGGTAGCCCCAAATGATCCTCAAGTTCATTACAAGTGCGTGTTGGACCCGGTGGAAACGTAAGCAAGGTTAGACGCCTGAGTTGTGTAAGTGACACAACCCTCTCCACCTTCTCCCCTTTAGAAGAACCCCACCTATATATACTGTGGCGAGGAAAGCGTACGTTGCGTTGAAGAAGACAAGTCCACTTGTCGAAACGTTGGCTCCTGCATTCACCTTGTTCACGTTTTGCTCATCGTTTTGAATTTCCATCTCCCGCATTCCCCGTCTTTTCCCAAGTAATTGTGGTGTGAAACCCGCCGTGGTTGCTCAGTGGCTATGGTGTTAGGCTCTTGAGCACGAGGTCGCGGGATCGAATCCCGGCCACGGCGGCCGCATTTCGATGGGGGCGAAATGCGAAAACACCCGTGTACTTAGATTTAGGTGCACGTTAAAGAACCCCAGGTGGTCGAAATTTCCGGAGTCCCCCACTACGGTGTGCCTCATAATCAGAAAGTGGTTTTGGCACGTAAAACCCCATAATTAAAAAGAAATTGTGGTGTGACGACAACAGCGCCAGCAGCACGGCCTTACGTTTTACTACACAGCCCGGACCTGCTGATCCTGCGTATTTCGCCGACCCAGGCCCGGCCCAGTCAAAGGCTGTGCTGCGCTGACCAGGGCCGGCCCGGGCACTGCCTGGGGTCTAAAAACCGGACCTGAGCTGAGCGACTGCATATGAAGGGGAACTGAAAACTTTGTTCCATAAGTTCACCAGCTCCATATGAGTGTTGATGAACAAGGGACAAAATGAAAACATTCAATCAGGCTAATTTAAAACGTTTTACATATCGGAATGGAGTGCCACAAAATGGGAAACCGAATTCACAATAGATCAGCAACTTCAAATAATCCCTGGCGCTTCAGTTAAATGCAACATTTGCACGCGTTCTGATTTCTGTTCATCTGCGGCGCATGTGCAGGAGGTAAGGCCATGCAGCGTGCCTGTTCGGTGTCTTATTATCGGTGACGCCGCATGTGGCCTATAGAATGCAGCAAGCGTCGTCTTGCATTTCCTCACATCAACGCGATAGCTCTAACATTACAAAGTAGTAAATCAATAAAGGCATCAAAGCAGTGGTCTTTCATTTCAGTGTTCGTGGTTCGCCTTTACTTAATTGCTGAAGTTTGCTTACAGCATGTTCCTTTCTCGGTAGCGCTTCTCATCACTTTAAGTGGTAAGAGGCGAAGTGCCAATATCCATAATGAAAGCCCCGGCCCCGGCCCGGAGAAAATGTGTGCTACCCATCCCGGTTCCGGGCTTCAATGTAGACCCGGTTCTGCCGGGTGATCAAGACGACCGGTGCGAGGCTTGCACATCGTTTATAACGAAACCGTTCCGACTTAATGCCGAACTTCCGGTCACTCGACAGGTACGACGTTTCGCATCCAATGTGTGCCTCCTCCGCGCTAAATGTTTTGAGCTAAGGATTGCGAACTAGCCCGAATGAATACGAAGCTATACATATATTAGTCCGGTCAATGTATTGACTGGCCTCCGTTATTTTCTTTTCCACTTCGCACTGTGGTGAGGTGCTCCTCACAACTTCTCTCCTTGATGAACTAGTAGGAAGTCATGTGATAACAGCAACCACAAGATTCGTGGGAGCTCACGATCAGCCTTATTTTTTAATCTTGCTCATTATTCTAATGTTAATTTACTGCCTAAACCGAACAAACTGAAAAAAACAATTAAATATATATTAGGGAGTTCTACGTGCCAGCACCATTATCTAGTCACCCCATATTATTTGACTCCAGATTAATTTTGACCATCAGGGTATCTTTAACGTGCACCTGAATCTCCCGCACACACGCGTATTTTTTTTTTTTTTTTTTTGCATTTCGCTCTCATTAAAATGCGTCTACCGGGACCTGAATCGAACCCGCGACCCCAGCAGTGCAATGCCATAGCCACTAATCCACCGCAGTGAGTAGCTGATGTTTTAGCTGCATGTTTAGCAAAAACGCGAACCTAAAAGAAATGCTGACTTTCGTTTACAAAAGGTAACATTTACTTAGACAAGTTGTGTCAGCTAAAATACGACGAGCAAATAAAAATAAGAGCTTTGTTCGCATTTCCACACGGAAAAATCTGCGTGACGAAATTCAAGTGCCGTCCCTCGAATTTCTGCGTAGGCACTTCGCTGTACGGCACATTGTGCCTTTATTAGACTGATTCTGGAAAGCTTTCTTGCTCTCTGTAGAAGTGTGCAAGTTTCGAAAGAACATAACGTGCAGTCATACCGTACGTGCCCAGGTCAACAAAATTATTAGGCCAGAAAAGACCTTATGAAAGCTTATCTGAAATCACCGAAACCAATCAATCGGCGCCGGCCGCTGTAGCTCAGTGGCTATGGCGTCGCGCTGCTGAACTCGAGGTCGCGTGTTCAAACCCGGCCCGCGCCGACCGCAGGCTGGTGCCGGCGGAATGCAAAAAACGCTCGTGTACCCCACATTCGGTGCACGTCGGGGAACCCTAGATGGTCAAAAAGCCTCATAATCAGTTCGTGCCTTTGGCACGTAAAAACGAAATTTTCATTTGTATTGCAATAGCAATTTATGGACGCATTAAGCGAACGTTTGCCGTCGTCGTCGGCGCTGCTGTGAGGCTTCGCATATACGAAGGGCGTTCTAAAAGTAAGTTTCATTGTTTATTTTTAAATGGATGGTGCACCATATTAGTATATAAGATTTTTCAGAGGCAGTGCGCTTGCAGAAAAAGAAAGTTTCTTTGGGAATTTGGCAAAATGAATACTACTGGCGATACTGGCCTAATTCTAAATACTATAAGCTGTTTCTAAACGGACAAATGCATGTATTTGACGAAGCTAGGGACCAGGTTGCACAAAAAATATGACGCATGCACAGCTCTAGCAGATGTAACTTTACTTGTTGTCAACTGCCGTAGGATCAAAAACAAAGCGGAAGATTTCCATAACCTTCTATGCATCACCAAGCCAAGCGTTCTGCTTGGCATGGAATCACGGCTAGACGAAGATATAACAAATAAAGAGGTTTTTCCAAACTGTTACAGATGTTTTAGGAACGACAGAAACCGTCATGGTGGTGGGGTATTTATACCTGTTGACAGCATGCTTGCTTTTTCAGCACTTGATATTCGTAACGGCAGATGCGAGGACATGTGGTACAAGATTAGATTGCCAACCGGAAAACCATTATCAGTATGTTCTTTTTATAGGGCTCCTACAAATTCTACCACTGTTATGTCTGATTTTTCAAAGACAACGGAGACAGTAAATACAGATTATCTCGCGCTAGGCGGAGACTTTAATATCCCTGAGCTTTCTTGAAATGAGCAACCCTCTAGTACTAGGGCTGCATCTGCAGTAGCGAAGGAGATGTTGAACGTACAGTCAACAGCAAAAGTTTGCGCGATGCGCGAGCGCGTGGCAAAGCGACCCTCCTCCCCTTCTATAGTGATGAGCCCCTGGTGTCGAGACCGACGCCTGCTTGCATGCGCGTCCCTCCGAGACTGCAAGCGTGCATGTTTCCGCGCTTCCTCTTTGCGCGCCGGCGATATACGAATGTAGCCGCGAGGTAGCCCTCTTGCGATATGCGCCGTGGCGGCGCATATCGCAACAGCTGCATATCGCATCAGCAGCAGCAGCTGCTGCTGCTGCTGCTGCTGCTGCTGCTGCTGCTGCTGCTGCTGCTGCTGCTGCTGCTGCTGATGATGATGATGATGATGATGATTTTCACAAGGCGTCCTGCGTCTACTTTACGAAATTTCACGTGGCACAGATGCGATGGAAGCTTGTAAAGATCGTTAGCAATCATTTTTACTAAAGAATAAAAGGATTCTACACAAAGACCGCGCGAGGTTGAGCAGCAGAAGGGAAAAAAGAAACTGCACCGATTAGCGCAGCCGGCGTAACGCGTTCCAGCTAGCGTTCAAAACGCGCGCGCCCGGAGATAAACCCGGAAGTCTGGGTCGTGCACGTGTCCCGTTTAAAACCGTACTGTTCATCTTGTTCGCTGTCATCCTAAGAAGCGCCGAGACGGCGCTCCAGCACCCAGTGGTAATGTTACGGCTAGATTAGGACCGTGCTAGTAAGAGGGATACGAAGAGGAAGTGATAGACTGTCTCCGGGAGCTGCGACCTTTGTACCAGCCTGCGCGATTAGCTTTTCCCCATGTAAATAGTCGTAAATACATTTGTGCATCGGGCTTCCTCCACGTAACAATATTAATATACTATTCAATCACTAAAGTTGCTACCTGACCCTTGCGTCATTAAACATCAGATATTCATTCACTAATGTTGCTGATATCAGCTCTAATGTAATTTACTAAGTTATTACAGAGAAGTTTGAATGGCAGCATACAAACAAATGCCATAAACATTTTAATTCATGGCGCACGCCTTTTATGTCGTCTTCCCGGACTATAAAAAGTGCAAAACAATGTCAGTGCTCAAACCTGAGTGATTTAATTTTACTGACGAGCCTCTTTACGGGCGAAGTAGTGCCTGTGCAATGTCATTACAGACCCTGCACGGCGTGTTAAAGATTTCAAAGGTATCAAGAAAATTTGTTGCATCCGCTTAAATTTCGTCCGCGCTAGTCGGACCCGCTTATAGTTAGAACACCGTTCGATAAGATCAAACGCAATACTAAACTATGCTATCGCAGTCATTGCTTCGCCCTTCAGGGGAAACTGTCACATTTTTTTAACCATGTCGGTGGCGAATTTTTGGGCGCAAATAATAGCCGTAAATATACGCCAAATTTTGAGAAAATAAGGATAGTAAAAGCTTAACGCCAATTATGTAACATGCTTTATTTTGTGATTCACTGTTTCATTACGCAGAAGATGGATGCGTTCACTGACGCTACCTTGTGGGCCGAGATTAAGGACATGCCTATTTGGCAAGAAACGCCAGACACTTAGGAACGTACGTGTACCAAAACCCGGGATGTTAGGCAACAAAAATTTCGTTAGAAAAAAGTTGCAATTTCGCAATTTCGATTGCGATGGCTAATTAGTAGACAGCTATACGAAGTAAGGAAAGTAGTTTTATCGGCCGTATAAACTTGTAAACATTCGCTTACTTACTACAGTTACAAGCATGGTGTCACGCGCGCACACGCAAACATGAACGCAGTCACTCGATGGAAGCCGAAACTCGCTATCCAAACGATGGAGTGAGGAAGCATGGCAGAAGCAGCGACCGAATTGACCTCCGTGCTACCTCTCGCTTCAACGCGAACTAAGCGGCAAAAACACAGCGCACACGAAACTATCAGAACTCTGTTCCTATAGCAGATAGCTTTCTTGATAGGAATCACGTGGCCAGGCCATACGCAGCAGCCGACGGAGTCTTGCACACGATGCACAACCTCCGCTCGGTGTCTTGCACACGATGGAAGGCGGCGCGCTTCCCACCCCTTGAGCGCGCTAGACTGAGCCGCCATCGTCGGCTCACCCTCGCAGGCTTTCACTCGCATACAGCATACGACTCGCGGTGACGGTGTTATCGTCCTTGGTCTTTATACGGAACATCACGGTGACGGCGACGGCGATGAAGAAAGCAGAACTGCGCCTGGAGTGTCTATGTTATTCCTATCCCGATAAAACAGGCTGTTACGTTTCGCCTACAACGCGCGGTAATGCCGGCGCGGATGCAACGGACGCCGGGGCTTCGTTCAAAGCGGCGGACATTTTGGCCCGTGCGACGCCGCCGCAACGCCTCCCCGCCAAGCGTGTCCAGGCGTGTTTCAGTGCCACGTGTCTTCGTGTGTGCGTGTGTGTGTGTGTGCCCTCGCTTGTCAAAGCGCGGCAGCCGGGGAGCGGAGTTCCCCAAATGAGGAGCCAGGAGGTCTCTCGGCTCAACCGTGCGCGCCGTCGTGTGGGCGGGTTGGCGATGCGTCACTGCACTCGGTTCGCCATGTCTCTCGGCTCGACCGTGCGCGCCGTCGTGGGCTCATGCTCCGCCGTCGCGTGGGCTCTTCCCGTGACCTTCCCTTTTGGACCGCGACGCCGAGAGTATAAGAGCAGCTGCCCCCGGACGCCAGGAGAGAGGCTCCGATTTGTACTGTTGAGTTACGTGCTCTCCCGTCTCTCCACTTCGGTCGACCTGACCGGCCGCTCTTTTGCTATGTTAGAATAAACAAGTTGTTCTGTTACCAGTCTTCTCTTGCTTTGCCGGGACCTTCGGATGCTTCCAGTGCCCCAGGCCGCCAGGCCAACGCTACCCTTGGGGCTTGCGACCCATTGGCAATAACGGGCGTCAGCACCGAGACCCCAACAACTCGTGCCAGCGGTGCGATTACTACATCTGGTGGCAGCGGTGGGATCGCGACAACGGAGGCCAGCAGCGAAGAGATGCGGTTGAATGTATGCTGAGCAGCACAACGACCATCCGGGAGCAGTGCAACGAGCCCTGTGTGATGACTGGTTGCCTGCAGCGGAACGACTGCGCTGAATTCTTGGCTGCGAGGTTTGGTGAGTGCGGGACTTTCTTCTTCTGAGTTTTGCCAGGCTTTTGTTAGTGTTAGAAACAGAGCTGGTAATTGGGGTTGTCGTTGCTGCCGGGTTAGTTTGCGGCAAGACAATAGTAGGCAGTAGAGAAAGCAGCATTCAGAGCAGCCATGGATTTGAAGTCGTTGCGCAAACCGAAATTGCTGGAGCTTGCGAGAGAGTTGGGTCTGGATGTCTCAGACAAACTCAGAAAACCAGAACTGCTAAGGGCTATTCTTGAGTTAGAAGCTGAGGATGACGAGCTGTCGGAATGCCTTGAGACCATTGAGGAGAGGGAGGAGCAAAAAGAGAAACAGGAGCGCGAACTTAAAGAACAGAAAGAGAAAGATGAGCGCGAACGTAAAGAACAGAAAGAGAAAGATGAGCGCGAACTTAAAGAACAAAAAGAGAAAGAAAAAGAAGAGCGCGACCGTCAACACGCTTTGGAAATGAAGCGTCTCGAGTTAGAGATGGAACGCGCTCGTAATGGAAGTCAGGCACACGGTGCAGGAGAACGAGTATTGTTCAAAATGACTGACCTGATGCGGCCGTTTAAGCTTGGAGAGGACATTGGTTTGTTCCTGGTTAACTTTGAGCGAACGTGCGAGAAGCAGGGGTTCTCTCGGGAAACGTGGCCACAGCGCTTGCTCACTTTGCCACCCGGCGAGGCGGCCGACGTAGTCGCTCGCTTGGAGAGAGAGGAGGCAGAGGATTTCGACAAAGTGAAATCGAGTCTGCTAAAAAAGTACCGGCTGTCAGCGGAGGCGTTCCGTCGGAAGTTTCGGGAAAATGAGAAAGGCAGAAGTGAGTCATATACAGAGTTTGCGTACAGGCTTATGTCAAACATGCAGGAGTGGCTCAAAGAAGAGAAAGCGTTTGGTGACCACGAGAAAGTTCTGCAGTGTTTCGGGCTAGAACAGTTTTATAGTCGGTTACCTGAGAACGTGCGGTACTGGGTCTTGGATAGGCCAGACGTTAGTACGGTGGCTAGAGCCGCTGAGTTAGCCGAGGAGTTTGTGACGCGTCGGGCTCGTGGAGCTAAGGACGGTCAAAAGGGTGAATTTGGCTCCAAGTTTGAGAGGCCAAAGTTCACGCCCATGAGAGCAAAGGGGGACACACGTAGTTCGGATGCGAGTGAAAGCAGTCCGACCGAACGTAAGGAGACGGCGGCAACCGAAGCCGAACGCAGAAAGCGGTTCGAGACGAGGCAAGCGCGCGTTTGTTATACGTGCCAGAAGCCGGGTCACTTTTCGGCGCAGTGTCCAGAAACAAAAACACAAGTCGTGTTTTTGTCTATATGCAGCACTGACGAGAACATGAAGCTTCTCGAGCCTTACATGCGAGACCTCCTCGTGAACGGGAAAGAGTGCCGAGTGCTTCGCGATTCCGCAGCTACAATGGATGTAGTTCACCCCTCTTACGTAGAACCCGATATGTTCACGGGCGAGTGCGCATGGATCAAGCAAGCAGTGGAAGCTCATAGCGTGTGTCTGCCGGTAGCAAAAGTGCTTATTGAAGGACCTTTCGGAGCACTTGAGACGGAGGCCGCAGTGTCATCTATGCTGCCCCCCCAGTACCCGTACCTATTTTCGAACAGGTCCGATCACCTCCTGCGCGAGAAGGGGCTTTTGTTTGGTGAGGCTAGCGTTCAGGCCTTAACCAGATCGAAGGTTCGGGAGCTCGCTGCAAAGGCGGTAGTTGCGGGGCCGACGTTGTTGAACGATGAGAAAGGGTCAGAGGCGCAGCAAGCTGGTATTCAGAGCACGCCCGAACGGGATAAAATTGAGCCTGTAGCGTTAAAGGCACCAGATACTGGAGAGGAAATTCCCGATGCGGGAAAGTTAGAAGAGCTTCCGGTCGAGCTTCCGGGACTAGGCTCAGTGACAAACAGGAAAGACACCGATCAAGTCATTAGTGACTTAATAAGTAAAGCATCGCTGTCGCCTGAGCAGAAAACCGAACTACACCAGCTCTTACAAGAGTTTCAAGGTCTGTTCTCTGAGAGGCCTGGTAGGACTTCTGTCCTTACTCATGACATAGAACTTACCTCCCCAGAGCCAGTACGATCCAAGGCGTACCGGGTGTCACCCCGCCAGAGCGATATTATGGAGGCTGAGGTAAAGAAAATGCTACAGCTCGGTGTTATTGAAGCGGGTGAGAGTGATTATACCTCCCCTTTGATTTTAGTTGAGGTACCGGGCAAGGAACCTCGTCCTTGCGTCGACTACCGCAGGCTTAATTCCATCACTAAGGATCAAATTTATCCGATCCCTAACATCGAGGAGCGCCTTGAGAGAGTGAGTAGCGCTCAGTTTATTTCCACCCTAGATCTTGTCAGGGGTTATTGGCAGGTTCCACTTACAGAAGAGGCTAGTAGGTATGCGGCGTTCATTTCACCAATGGGGACATTCCGTCCTAAAGTTTTGAGTTTTGGTTTGAAGAACGCGCCATACTGCTTTTCAAGCCTCATGGATAAAGTGTTGCGGGGACAGCAAGAATTCGCTTTACCGTATCTAGACGACGTAGCGATATTCTCCGCATCCTGGCCTGAGCATATGGCGCACTTGCGGGCAGTGCTAACCCGCCTGCGCGATGCGGGCTTGACAGTCAAGGCTCCCAAGTGCCAGTTAGCACAGGCCGAGGTTGTCTACCTCGGACACGTGATTGGTCGGGGTCGACGCCGCCCCTCTGAAATAAAGGTGGCCGCTGTGCGAGACTTCCCGCAACCGCGCACGAAGACCGATATTCGGTCGTTCTTAGGTGTCGCCGGCTACTATCAGAGGTACATCCCCAGGTACTCTGATATCGCGGCTCCCTTGACGGATGCTCTAAGAAAGACAGAGCCGCAAACAGTCGTCTGGGATGAGACGAAGGAAAGAGCTTTTAGCGCCCTAAAGAGCGCCCTAACAAGCCAGCCTGTGCTACGATCGCCCGACCACACAAAAGGGTTCGTTGTTCAGTGTGATGCTAGTGAGCGAGGCATGGGCGTTGTACTGTGCCAACGGGAAAATGGAGAAGTAGAACACCCCGTCCTGTATGCTAGTCGTAAGCTGACCAGTCGTGAGCAGGCGTATAGCGCCACCGAGAAAGAGTGTGCGTGTATCGTGTGGGCCGTTCAGAAATTGTCATGTTACCTAGCCGGCTCGAGGTTTATCATTGAAACGGATCACTGCCCTCTCCAATGGCTGCAGACCATCTCTCCCAAAAATGGCCGCCTCCTGCGCTGGAGCCTCGCTTTGCAACAATATTCCTTTGAGGTGCGTTACAAAAAGGGGAGTCTCAACGGTAACGCCGATGGCTTAAGTCGAAGCCCCTAACGTGGGAATCAGCCTCAAAATTGCTTGTTACTGATGTTTTTCTTCCTGAGGCAGGATTTTTTTTAACTTATTGCTTTTGTGTAGTGTTTCAAAGTGATGATGTGCTTTTTAGTGCAATTTTTCCGATTTGTGGACGCGTTCTGAGTGCTGCTAAACTACTGTAAGGAACTAGGCAGCAGTATAAAAGGGGAAAGAGCCTGGCAGGGCTTAGTGAGGGTTGTGCCGTGCCTGCTGACTGAGCGGTTGACTTTCGGCGTAGTTCTAACGCTTGCCGGAAACGAGAACAAAAATGTCAACTCTCCCGAAGTCACTTTGCAGTGTCCTGTGTGCACCTGAACGTGAGAACGAGGCCTTCTCTGTGCGCTGCGCTCAAGAAACGCCAAAGGACGCCCGACTTCGGTTATGAGCATCATCGAGCGACATCCCTCCGGACAGCGGATGCAGTCCCCTGACCATCGGGATCTCCTTCCCCCGGCGGGGCGGTCTGTTACGTTTCGCCTACAACGCGCGGTAATGCCGGCGCGGATGCAACGGACGCCGGGGCTTCGTTCAAAGCGGCGGACATTTTGGCCCGTGCGACGCCGCCGCAACGCCTCCCCGCCAAGCGTGTCCAGGCGTGTTTCAGTGCCACGTGTCTTCGTGTGTGCGTGTGTGTGTGTGTGCCCTCGCTTGTCAAAGCGCGGCAGCCGGGGAGCGGAGTTCCCCAAATGAGGAGCCAGGAGGTCTCTCGGCTCAACCGTGCGCGCCGTCGTGTGGGCGGGTTGGCGATGCGTCACTGCACTCGGTTCGCCATGTCTCTCGGCTCGACCGTGCGCGCCGTCGTGGGCTCATGCTCCGCCGTCGCGTGGGCTCTTCCCGTGACCTTCCCTTTTGGACCGCGACGCCGAGAGTATAAGAGCAGCTGCCCCCGGACGCCAGGAGAGAGGCTCCGATTTGTACTGTTGAGTTACGTGCTCTCCCGTCTCTCCACTTCGGTCGACCTGACCGGCCGCTCTTTTGCTATGTTAGAATAAACAAGTTGTTCTGTTACCAGTCTTCTCTTGCTTTGCCGGGACCTTCGGATGCTTCCAGTGCCCCAGGCCGCCAGGCCAACGCTACCCTTGGGGCTTGCGACCCATTGGCAATAACGGGCGTCAGCACCGAGACCCCAACAACTCGTGCCAGCGGTGCGATTACTACAAGGCCCATGCATTCACTGACTCGCAAATGAATTGAATAAATGCGCAAAGGAATTGCACACACCACCGTTGCGCGTGCCACATCATGAAACGAAAGAAAGGAGACAAACTGGCATATTTTCTTGCCTGGTTTTAACTTTGCCCGACATTTGTTTTTCACAACACAAGTTTGCCTCCCCCCTTCCTATGCTATGTAGAGGCAAATGCCTATACCTATTATCTTTACGTATTATCTGTATTACTACATGTGTTGTGGCGGTCTTACGTTTTTATCTGCTACCGACCACGAGATGGCTCAGGCCCTTGACAAAGCAAGGGTGCTTAAGGTATTTAGAGACCTTATAATGATACCAAGAGCTAACGTTTAGGTGACTAATACAATGAATGAATGTTTAGAGCTGTTTGGACAGCATAGTAAAGGCTTTCTTTTACGCATGAGTTTCCTAGAAATGACAAGTTGTAGTTTCTAGACTTGAGCCTGGCTTTTTCTTAGCGGCATGTCTGCTGGCCGTACTGCCCTCGTTCATACAAGGAGCTTTTGCCGTTTGTCTCGGCCACGCTAAACTTGTCATCAGGGCTGTTACTCCAATCTGTCAAGGGGCGGCAAAGTGTTGGCAAAGTCTTGCAGTCAGATGATGAACAAAAGTTTTAATCGTCAGGTCACATCCATCCGGGAAACCTTGCCCTGGTTGGACTAGCTGGAACCCTCCCTCTGAAATTAAAGGCAAAGCAGAAAACCTAGTGGTCCGTTTTTAATAATCCGCAGGTTGTACCTTACCTGCACAAAATCACACTAAAAAGAAAGTGGCTAATAGGCACAATGTATCTACTGTTTCCTCAGCGCCAGAAAAGCTGTCTGGCATGCGTCCAAGCATTCCATTACAGCAGAAATTATCCCTGTGTGGAAAGAAGCGTGCTAGGCCTTTTGTTATCCGCGCGTTTGGCGTGGTGCATGAAATCTCGCTCACGTGCGGTAGTGCTTATAGTGGCCAAAGAGGGCGCTGCATTAACCCTTAATGACAGCATATATAAAAACCCGAACGCTATTGTTATTTCCTATCTGAAAGTGCCAAACCCATCGAGAATAAGCATAACGAACAAAAATATGCAATTTGCGCAATACATTTACAGGCAAGGCCCACCTCCAGTTCCAGTCAAGGAACTGGAGGTGGGCGTCACCCCAAACCACCTATGGCTTCGTTTGGAATTTGTTCAGACAGCTCTCCTCAGACGAGACCATAGGTGTACATTTCATTTGCTTTACATCACGTGTGTGAAACCCCTGCAGCGGGAGATCTTGCGTCGTTCTGTCTCCTCTGGCCATGCTGCTGCTTTTGCTGCCTTAACCTATGCTTTGAAAAGAAATCCAATCGCGTGCCAGACTTCCTCGTCCTATGTTCCTGATCTAAAACAACAAATGGCGCTTGCTGCCTGTCATTCAGCGTTGGCCGAAGACATTTAGCCAGCAACTTCGTACTCTATACCGAAAGTCAGCAAGAAAAAAACTTTCCCGGTATGTTGCAAGTAGGCGACATTTGCCAAGAAACGGTTAATGACAGAGCAAGGGAGCACGCTCTTTCAATTAATAATGGGATTACTGCAAACTTTTCTATGCACTGTGGTTCATGCGCGTGTCAGTCAAGTCTTTGTAATATCCACACATTCCGCAAAGCAAAGATGCCTTAGTACGTGAGTTAACTGAGACATACTGTATGTGAAATAATTTCGTATCAGCAATTATGTATATGGCCCTGTGCAGAAATGAACACCAATTCTTCGCGTCCATGTTAAAATAAGCCTGAATTTCGGCAGTACTATTTCCATTTTTATTTGGTCGGCTTTGGCCAAATGTGTTTGCGCACTCTGGTACATTCTTTAAATAGCGTGCATGTCTTCTCTAGATATATTTACGCTATTTCCTGTTCGGTAGTTTCTTCACATCATTTCGCCCCTTTTCCACCATAAAAACTACCCCTGATGACAGCCCGTCTATGATGCCCACTATAGCTTAACTAAACTCTTTAACGTGGAGCCAAAGGTAGCATGGCGAGCTCAAAATGCGCCGAATGGTGATGTCATGTGCTTCTAAGATTTCTCGCATGGTCCAATTATAGTCACTGAAAGAAAGAATGGGGTCATCAAACAACAGTGCGAACTGCCACGATTTACAATGTAGAAAATAGGCATTCTGCACATGTACTCAAAAACAGGCCATAACCTTCTTTTGGTGAAATTGACGGTAGTTTCCATCGCTGCCAAAAGTGCCCGGTACTTTTTTGGGCAAGGTCGAACAAATGCGTCCTTAGTGCACAAAACGCCGAAATCGCCACGCGAATTATTTGCTGTTTGCCTGCGTCTTTAAGTCCATGCGTGTACCGTACGTGACCCAATATGAAGCGTGAAAAGTGCAAATTCCGTGAAGGGCTCTTCGTTCTCAGGTTGACTTGACTTTGCAAGAAATTTGGTGTCATTCAAGCTTTGGCATAGTTCTCGGACTTCATTCTTATGTATATACCTGCGCTGCACAACGCTTACATATCAATGTCTTCAACATAACCTGATATTTAAAGTAAACTTTTGTGTGACCCGACATGTTGGAGGCACGTATGACAAACAAGATGCTGCAAACAAGAAGCCTCTCGAACCAGAGCAAGCACTAAGTAAAATATGCCACCCCTAGTAAAGTAGAACACCTCTGCATGTGCCACTTGAGCTCACCATTCATCAACCAGTCATGAACTCCATATATTAACTAAGTAACGAAACGAAATAATTTTTTTTTTATGCAACGTAAAGCAATGGAGATGTGCCTAGACAATCGTATGTTCGAATGTGTAGCCGATCTCGCATCTCCCCGAGTCCGAAACAAAACGGCGTCGCACACTGATTGAAGTTGTGATGATTTAGCAAGGCTCGCACACTTAATGCCTCATGGTGTCCTCTACATTCGCCTTCAGTACGTCCGTCTTACACCGGGTATGGGATGCAACGCTGCAAACGCTGACTCTCATGACTGCAGAATGTATAGTATTCATTCTCTTTGGGCAAGCAAACGCTCACGGCAAGACTATCCTATCAAGAATAAATCCTATCAAGAGCAGCAAAGCAATGAAGCATTAAAGCACCTATCTTACCGTACGTCATGTCATTTTTGTTGAAACGCGGACGACAGCTTACACAGTGAACGAATCACTGCGCCACTGACCAGCGAAGGGCTTCAGTGATATTAAAGCGAAGCTTTCTTCGGCGCGTAATTGTCTAGGTGTTTGATAACGCTGTAGAGCGTGAAATGCAACATTAGGTGCTGTTTCTGCCAACAGCTTCATTCAAAAAATCACCTGGCGGGTTCTAAGGAAACACCTGAAAATCAGTTAGTTCCTGAGTTTAACAACGCGTTTAATAGGTCCTTGCTGTCAGTCATCGCCGCAATGCGTAATTGCATGAATGCTTCGCTCCACAGCTTTTCGCACCACGGTAGGTTACCGCATAAATCGCCGCGTCGCTTCGTTGAGAAGCGTTGTCAGGGCGCCCTTGCCCGACCCGTGCACGAAGCACAATTGCATCAATGGCTGCGTACTGTATCGCTAATTACCTCGTATGTTTCCCGAGTTCATATTTACCAGGCAAATGCGTTCACCGTGTTTATTAAATGCGTAAGCATTTCTATGCCTTCCCAACAAGGAAACCCATCCGTCAGTCACGTAATACGATCGCTTTCAAGATATAGGGCCCGAAGCAGCGACCGAATTCACCTTCGTGCTGGCTCTCGATTCAACGCGAACTAAGCGGCGAGAGCACAGCGCTCAAGAAGCTGTCGGCACTCAGCGCACTCAATCCCCATCTCAGATCGCTCTCAAGATAGGGTCCGCGGGGTTGTGCCAAAGGCCGCCGCCGGGGTAGTATGGTTGATCACGGTTGATAATGGTTCTCATCGGGAGGAGGCAGCATCATCAACCACGTCTACGTACGAGTGGAACTCGTACGTAGACGTACGCTGTTCAATTACGTCACGTACTACAGCACGCATAGGCCAGTTCTCATCTTCCGCGAAGCAGCGGTGTCATCCAAACATAATCATCATGCAACATGAGTGAACATTGCTACTACTCGCCTCTTCTTCGTCGTCTCATGCTGGTCTTAGCTAACATTTCGGTGTTTCAACCGCGCCTCTCCGTTTCACGATCCTTTCGCGGTGTCTCTCGCAGTTGTACCAAACGCAGCAGCATACGACGACGAAACAGCAAGTGATTAGTAGCACATGTTTATGCATCATTTAGATAACTCCCACAGGAGATACTGCCTGTAATATTTTCCTTGTTTGTCTCTGTGTTTTGTTTTGTTTTGTTTTGCTTCCTTCCTCCTCACGCGAAGCAACCGGTTTTGCTGACTACCGAACTGTGTCCTGACAGCCTTTTACGACTGTTATTTGGCTGCACGTTGCCGTGCGCCGCCGCTTACGCATGCTGCCCTCTCGCTTCCTCCTCACACCTTTTCCTTCAGCGCATTCCTGTTGCACTGGATTGGAACAAACATCCCTGGTCGCGCAGCGGTGTTTGGGACGCGCCTCTTCGTCCTTGTGTAGCATACCTGTACGCCGTTTTGCACCAACTCTACTCGCACCCACCAGCGCAAGAGCCAGTTTGTTTATCCAAGCCACAATTAGCTATCGAGTTACGTCACGCATCAATCCGTTCCGACACAAACAATCTCACCACGAATGCCTACGTTAATGGAGACCTGCACCATGTTCTGTGCGACTGCCGTTGCTACTTGTATCTGAGACAGTCTTTGAAGGCGGCACGACAATTGCAACAGGACTCGAGCTTGGAACTGCAGCACATCTTCGGCGCATGGCAAGAAACCACCTGCGCGTTACGCGTCACGATTACGCTGCTGATGTTCTTGCAGGCCACAAGCTTTACCGAAACTTTGTAAATGTATCTATATTGTGAATGTGGGTGTGTTACCATATGTGGGCTCTTTATGTGTTTATGTAATCATTGTGTATATCATAATCATCACCCAGCCCCTGGCCCTGGCACACCCAAAGCACCTAGCATGCCAGGCGATATATATATATATATATATATATATATGCAGCAACTAAGCAACCACGTCGGGTTTATTTGAGAAGTTGATTAATAATGAAGACTAAGTGTGTATTTAGGCGGAGTTCAAAAAGATAGTCTGAGTATCTCCAAGCGACGGCAAACAACATTACCTTGGTTCTGTCCCGCTATGTGTCATTTACATATTTTTAAATCTTGGTGCATCATAGTTGGGAGACCCTGCATATATATATATATATATATATATATATATATATATATATATATATATATATATATATATATGCAGGGTCTCCCAACTATGATGCACCAAGATTTAAAAATATGTAAATGACACATAGCGGGACAGAACCAAGGTAATGTTGTTTGCCGTCGCTTGGAGATACTCAGACTATCTTTTTGAACTCCGCCTCAATACACACTTAGTCTTCATTATTAATCAACTTCTCAAATAAACCCGACGTGGTTGCTTAGTTGCTATGGTGTTGGGCTGCTAAGCACGAGGCCGCGGCATCGAATACCGGCCACGGCGGCCACATTTCGATGGGGGCGACATGCAATAACACCCGTGTACTTAAATTCAGGTGCACGTTAAAGAAGCACAGGTTGTCTAAATTTCCGGAATCCCCCTCTACGGCGTTCCTCATAAACAGGTTGTTGTTTTGCCAGGTAAAACCCCATAATTTGATTTAAGTTTTAACATCTCAAATATTATGATTAGATTAAAAGTGTCAAAGAGAAAATTGTAGAGCAACATGAAAAACTCTCGATGCAGCTTTTTTTCCCTCAATAGGTCTATATAAGACAATTTTTTCGAGCGTGAAGGAAGCCCACGAGTACATCCAAAATTGATGCGCGACTGACCGCTCAAGGCACTTTATATATATATATATATATATATATATATATATATATATATATATATATATATATATATATATATATAGAGAGAGAGAGAGAGAGAGAGAGAGAGACCAGTTGCCTTCACCGAAAAGGATCACATACTCGTGACTCCTGCGGCAGAAGATATGTTCCACATCCGCCGCCAAGATTGGGAGTGGTGGCGCTGGCTAACACTCCCAGAGTTTGTTCTTGTAGTAACACATAAATACCCCAGAAAGTGGATGGGAAGACGGCGCCGCGGTAACTCAATTGGTAGAGCATGGCACGCGTAATGCGAAGATGTAGGATCGTTCCCCACCTGCGGCAAGTTTTTTCATCCACTTTCAATTCCATTAATTTATAATTTCTTTATTTCCCTAACTAAGTACAAGTAATTTTCCCTGTGTTGCCCTTGTTGTCTTTGTTTGTTGGCTTCCTATGATATGATTGTATATATTCGCGGACATTCACTTTGATACATGGGCACATTTCAAGTGGTGGCCACGGTCATGTTAGGGCACATGCGGCTACATTGCGTCCACCAGTCTTACGGATAAGTCATAAAAACATGCGTGACCCAACAAATGAGACGAAGCAAATTTATATTTTCTCTACGTAAGTGAAATGGAGCAGTCATAGGAGCAGTCCGACCTCTACAGTTGGGCCTCATTGAACTACCTTTTCCCGTTTGATCCCGCGGAGCCACTTGTCACAGAAGGTATACCAATAAACAGACTGCAGCACAAGGTGCCTCACGCACACAAACGCAATTGACATTTTGTTCCCGCGAGAGCACTGGATATTCAGGAGATACGTGTTTCGGCTCCTCCTAAAATTCCTCCGTCATGCAGATCTGGAGTACGAATGGCGAGTTGTGCGGCTCGAGATGAATGACGGCCAACATATTGCAGCCCGGTTCGACTATATCCTCGTCATAAATATTCCCTTCTGTTACTATAGATGCCCTTGTGTTTCAGTATTATATGACTGGCTTCAAACCCTTCCGCATATAATAGGTCGCGCTAGAACGGAGCAGTAGCCGGGAACATTTACGAGCCTGGGTGGATCAAGCAACCTGTCCCCACCTCACTTTATGTGGCTCCTTGACGCCGGTTTATCAGAGTATCGAAGATGTTTCCATCGAGCTTATGAGCATAAGCTGCAGTTTATAAGTTCAGTCTGCGAAAAGGCGCACGTACTTAACGGATACAGCAGTTTGATCTGCCGTGTGCCAGCGCCAAGCAGTGGCTCTTCTACGAGGGTCATTTACGCACCATCACTTGGTGTTTTATGGTACCTCACTCATGAAAGACATTATACATATGCACCGCTGAAGCAGCGACGCCACCCCAGATAGTCGACAAGGCAGCATAGCTACGAAGTTCACAATGTTTGGCTATACAGGGACGTGAACTTTTGGCGAATACAAGTAAATTAGGATCTGAAGCGGTGGTTCACAAAATATGCATGTCACAAGAGACGCCTTTGCTTCACGAGCCAGCACGTTAAAAAGCAGTGCTTATGGCGCAGAGCTCATGGCGGGAGCTAAAGCTGCTAATTTGCTCATGATGCATTAAAGCCTGGATCTCATGAATGCAGAAGCAAGTTCTAGAAACGTGAACAGGCTAACATACACACATGCACGCACACACAATGATTTTCAAAGCAAAAAGTATTTTTTATTAGAATTTCATTTATTTCATAGTCACAAACAACCAGATGCGTTCCTGTCACACAATAAAAAAATGAATAAAAAGTCAATGAAAAATCAATGAAAAATGGCGCACCTATCTGTCTAGAAGGCCTCAAATATTACAATGCATCAGTGCTTCTTCTTTCTTTAACACAAGAGTAGATGCAAGCGAACACATTCACGTATCCGCATAACACGCTAAACAATACCTCGAGATGAAACACAAGATGGGTATTTACAGGCGTACACGAGTGAGGAAAACATTATATATATGATGAAACATTTGGCGCCCTTTGGCTGATCGCACACATTTCCAGATACACTGATAGCGGGCTTCAACTCTCCAAACAGCTGCCGTAGTCTATGTTTATATGTACTCGGCTGATGAACTTGTGTTACTCTGTTACGGCAGCCTTACACACATGTCTTCGATGTAAAACCCGCTGGCCAAGATCAAAATATAACAAAAACCAAAGGAAGTGAGCCACTATGGCAATAAGTTTGCTTGGCTAGAACTTCGTTATTCTAACATTTCACGTTTCTGCTTCAGTTTTAAGCTCGCGACTATGCCACATGAAAAGAGTTCACGATTAGTGACTTTGGCTAGCGAGCGTTTGCTTTGGATGACTTTCACACATGCCGGCAGCTTTACAGTGTTGTATGGTTAACAAACTGACTAACGCGACAATTCTCGATCTATCACGTGAACACCAGAAAAAAAGTTTATCTACACTCGAATACGACTTCTAGTTTGTGCTGGTGTATCACTAATAAATAAATATCGCATATGTAAATGACAGACACTGAATTTCTATGTCTAGATTCATAACATGTAGCCAGATGAGCAGTTCAATTAGAAAGCCAGAGTTGAACTGACATGTCATCGTCATCAATTTACATGCCTACGCACTGTCTGCCTTGTAAAACATGTCGGTAGTTTCTCATTTACTGCGCTAATATGAGCGTAATAGTATGGTGGCCCATGTTCACCATCGTAGTCTCAAATCAAAATTTCCCGCCGTGTTTCTCACAAAAAAAGCGAACATGCCACTCGCCACTGTCATGAACGACATTTGCGTAGACACAGCGCCAGGTACCGAAGCACGGTGAAAGGCTACAATTACCGCTGGCCAGCATAAAGTGTCCCTGCAGCGCTGGTAGAAAGAACGCGCACTTCCGCAAGCGCCAAGAATTAAAGCTCTACGAAGCGGGATAACACCACTTCACGCTTTTCCAACCCCGTCCCTTGTTCTTCTCATGACCGGCCGAGGGCGATGGCGAAGAGCATTGATGCCAGCGCCGTGGCTGATGACAGCGGACCGGTGGATGCCGAAGACTCGACGAAGTTGTCGAGCGGCCGCAGCGGTTTTCCAGGGCGCTTCTCTGGCATGCGCTTGGGCGTCGGCTTGTGCTTGGGAGCGGGCGTCGTTGGAGACGGTTGCCTGCGTCGAAGAAAAAAGAAAATGTCGGGCTGTGAGTACTGCAAGAGACAAGCCAAACGTTCTTTCCGGTAGCAGATACGCGCAGAAACGCGCAACCGACACACACGCCAAACCGGAACAGAAAAAAGAACTAGCCTACAGCCAGTATCAGTAAAGATATCTGAGAACCCTAGTTCAAATGTACCCAAAGAGCGGTATTATATATTCAGATAGTGTTACTGCGAATATGACATGTTACTTTACATGTTCGTTGTCACGAAACAAAGCCATAACTTGCGTGTTATATCTTGTATGATTTCGGTTCTGTTCGGACAACTAAGTATATCCGACTGTTAATGCGCGGCCACGTGGTTAGTGGCGTTTGCGTGAATTTCGTGTCACCTTTGTTATATGGAAATGAGAAAGAACAAACATGATTTAATTTCGAATTGAAGCAACCAACCAATTCATTCCAAAATTTCCCCCGTTTTATGAAATTACATGTGTGCAAATCGCCTGTAACACTGTAGGTTTCGACCGCTATTAAAGATTAAGAGCTCCCATATCCACATAGTAGTAGATAGAAAGCGCACATATTCTTAAGCAAATTTCGTAATTACCAATTTTCGTATAACGTGCAATAAAATAACGACAGGTTCCTGGGCAGGGATAAGCAAGTTTATTCTATGTTAAAAATAATAATAACCACGGAACGCTCGCCTTTTCTTGCAATTTCGCGTCATCGCTAAGCCGCAAAAAGAAATAAGAAGAAAGTTGGTCTGACAGTTTGAGAAGTTGCGTCATAAACTGCTCCAGCACGTCATCCAACCTTGATGAGGCGTGCACATTTCTTTGGAAAATTGCTATGCTAATCCGTAATCCTACTGAGCGCACCACTTTCCGAATTTGTGTCTCCCTTTATTAACGGACGCGGAAGACAGTGAGGCCTAATTGTCCAGGCTAGGCCGCAGAAAACTTAGGCAGTTCTTCTTGAACGTTAAATCCGTACTTAGAAACGAATAAGGAAAGGTAACAAAGGTACCGCGGCAAGGGGATTAAGTTGAAACTCCCCTGTTAATTTCGCAATGCTATGAACAGTATCACTGATACTCTTTTATAGTTGGTGCGTTTTTCTTAAGAAACACTTCTCCGTTAGAGGCAAATTTATGCCCCTCAACGCCTTGCAGAAGGACGTTTAGTTCTCCAGAAGTTCGCAGACCACAAATTTACGATTAACCAGGACGATTGAAAACAAAGTTCCTTATGGCCGGCTAATTAAGGTTGCATACAGTGCGAAGGCTTGTGCTATCCTTTTCTTTATTGCGTAAACGGCTTCATTGAAGTACGTATTCCATTCTTCCGGAACCAAGCACACCCCACGCAACAAACCTTTCCATAATCTATTTCCGTGTTTAGCCAAGGTCAGAGCTCCATTCTTCAAAAGGAGTATCGGAGAGTACGCGCCCGCTTTCATAGAAGTTTTCGCTACCAGCATTCATTTTAATCCGAGCTTCGAACGCTATGTGGTGTGTCGAAAGATTCGCTATGTAACCAAGGCACTAGAGAAGACGGATAAGAGAACGGCTTTCAGCGAGTCCTTATCCCTGGATGGCCTCTGCAGGAGGACATTGTTCAGCTGCCACCCCAATCCAGAGCATCAGGCTCCGCAGACGTACGTATTGTTCGAAGGCTGCCGCAGCGAGTAGTTCGGAAAATTGAAAAGTAATTTCGGTAAATCTACTAAGAATACTACGTGCTTGAACTGAAAACGGAGATGTGCAAGATTCATATACTGCACATGACAATGACACAGAGGCCATGGTAATAATTTTGAGATGAGAGGATTCTCAGAAGCTTGTTGCAGGAAATAGTGTGCCACCACCTTGTCAATAACACTTCTTTGCGCCGCATAAATATATTATACCATAAAAGACCGCGCTTCAGGACTCTAAAAAAGTTTTGTAAATGAATGAATAAGGTAATTGTGCTGCGCTGCTCTTGAGAAAATTGTTTCCTTTAAATATGGCAATCAACCCCTTTACACCTGCGTCATTTTCTCACGGGTCCGTCAGGCCGAAGGTGCAAACTCTGCAGACTTTCCTTCATCATGCAACTTCATGAGCGCCGACAGCTTAGGTCTACATATGATGAACAATGTCTGACGTGGTTTCTCATTTGCAAATCATTTGATGGCTCGCAGAGCTAAGTAGGTAACGTAGGCCAAGGCCGAGCTTCTCCTCCCCCTTTCATTTAGAAAACAAGATAGAATAGACGCAGATAAAAAGGCACTAGTTGTGAGACAATACGCGTTCAGCGGCGACGATTAGACTTAAGGCTTCAAGTTTCGTGGTAGAAATTGCCAAACCGAGCTCTCCGCATTTACCCATTCTGGCCTATCCTGCGAATTTTATCGAAGGAAGCTACTGGATCGCTTAAGACAACCTCAATACCTATAGAAAATGCAACTTCGTAGTTCTTTCTTCTGTCCTTGGGATATGAAGCAGTGAATTTCAGTGAAATGTTCAAAAGCCTTGAAACAGTTCTTCAAGCCGCTACTGCGTTTTTATGTGGGACGAGCCTTGGCCGACATACGTCGATGCCGTTATTTTGAGTACCAAGCCCCCATCGAAGCATGTGACCCTTTAAGAAAAGAGCGGTTTCCCAATGATCGCGTAAACAGTGCCACAATGACTGTCGTCCTTCGCACAAGAGGCGGGGCGCGTGTGGTCATTTCAGAAAGACCTACGGTGCAAAAACAAGGCTGAATCTGTCTTTTTCCCGGATGCAAAGAGCGCTCGCGCAAACCTTTTTTGCGTGAGGTCCATGATGGCCTAATACGGAGAATGAACCGGGCAACAGCGGTGCGTGCACTCGTACTTGTGGGAAACGAGGCATACGCGATTCAATTGGCGTTGCACATTCTCTTCTTATTTCTGACATTAGCCGGACTCCCCCCCCCCCCCCCTTCTTTCACGCCCATCGCTCTCTCGCATGACAAGGCTAGTTGCGCATTTCTGCACGCTGTGATCGCAAAGAAAATATGTCCGTTAGCGGAGAACCCTCCTGATCTATTCTCGTAGCATTTCTTTCTACAATAACAACGGGAACGGTAGCTCTCGTAAAAAAGGCTCCTTTAGCCGAAAGGCTGACCTAGCTTGACCTATCTTGGCTTTCGATGAATTGTAAACCGGATTTTCATATAGAATCTGAGGTTTTACGTGCCAAAACAGAGATCTGGTTATGAGGCACGCCGTAGTGGAGGACTCCGGATTAATCTTTGACAACTCGGGGTTTTCTAACGTGCATATAAGCACACGAGAATTATTGCGTTCTGCCCTCATCGAAATGCAGCCGCCGTGGCCGGGATTGATCGAGCTCAGCCGCGTAGCGCCAGACCAACTGGGTTACCGCGACGGCGGGTGAGAAAAGAGGGCATCCACTAAATTTAGCACTCTGACTAACCGTAAAACTCCAACATCATTGAATCAAAAGCTCAGCTTCATCTTCCTACACTCGCCGACCGTTGCAAATCAGCTCGCCCTCGTTTATATATCATCAATCTTTTTTTTATTATTTCCTGCCCTTTGGTAATCAAGTCATCAGGCCAGCCCACCACATAGCTCCATCAGAACGGCAAGTTGGGCCAGTTGGTTGGGATTCATGGTAAGGGTTGTAACAGCGCAACCAAGACACAGCGCTGTGTCGTCGTTTTATTCCTTCTGTTGTCCTTGTCTTGGTTGCGCTGTTACAACCCTTACCATGCACCGCATAGCTCGCCTAATTCGTCATAATGCAGCATATATTCCACGTGCTTATAAAATTACCATTCAGCGCTCTCCTTTTATTTTTTCCTGTACAAATCTAGCGATTGTTAGACCTGCTGTCCACATCGCCTTGATCCCAGACATCTCACGTTTCAAGACTACCATCAATAAAGGGAAAATCTGTCCCGGACCAGGACGAATTTTTCTTCAACTCTGAGGCTTTTCTTTCGAGGAACCCGTATGGGCTTCCTTTGTAGCAATTGCTACGAACGGGTGGATGTCTGATTTTCCCTTTATTCATTACTTCTCTCCACCTTGCGGGTTTCCGAAGAACTACTACGTCAAAGACTACCATCAGTGAACACCAACTGTCAAACCACGCCATCTAACTCGTACGGATTTTCCATGCCGATTACTTATGTAGTGTCCTGGTTACGGGCCTTATGAGATACAATAAATAAATAAAATGAATAAATAAAGAACGACTTCTTGAAGTCGCCGTTGAGAATTTCACTTGGATATCATATTCAGTTTAGTGCCACATTAAGGTAATGCCAACTTTCCCATTCAAAGCTTAATTTAGAAAGTAAGAGTTATTTGGTTGTCGCAACATGCGCAATAAGTTATATTATACGTATTTACTAACATAGAAATCTATTTCTTCTAATTCATCCAATAGGTTTCATTGTTGTGGTCTTAATTCGCAATACGCTATTACTTCGGCATTGGTTCCTGCAACTAAACTCGATTTGCATTTATTATAAATACCACGATTTAGAAGCAAAATTTCACCTCTTAACAAGGTATGGCTCCCAGAGGTGGCATTTCTTGGACCTGGGTCCGTACGCGACGCTGTAGTCGTTCGGCTTGAGTATCACGTACGCCTTGCTCTCTTTGGTGTACTTTGGCCACTCCATGTCGCTCTTCGGAATCTTTGGTTTCCTGCATCATAAAGACAAAAAAAAGCAAAATTAATTGTGAATGCGGCAGTGAGCCATATTCTGTAGCACAAAGAAATCAAACGCAGGCTAATTTTTTTTCACCGTATACGAAGGTTTTACCAAAAAGAAAGAAACAACCAAACAAAGAAAAGAAACTAGCAACATTAAAATCAAAAGAAATGGGGCAAACTGTTTGTCTCGAAAGAAATCATTCCAGCATGTCCAATAGCAGACGCCCTGACATGAATAAAGGCCAGACAATCAATAAACAGACAAGCTCATATGCGCAAAGGAATTTAGCAAAATAAAACCTGACTTCATCGCGTTCCCACAACAACGTATGTTCAACCATGCTTTTCCCCGGTCATCCAATGACGTATCAAGCCTTATGTTATTGAACAGTATCTAAGCTCACGAGGAGAAACCTCTGACTCAAACTCAGAATCCTAACATGTGAGCTGTTTTCATGAAGTACAATAACAGTTTTGCCGTCATGTTCTCGTCGTAACGTACGTTTAGGCGCGCCAGCGGACAGCTACACCAAAGCTATTACATCGTCCGATTTCTGCTTATTCCCGACAGTACAATTAAGGGCTAAGAATAAATCTCGCAGGCCAGTGACGCAAAACACGGAGACAGCAGAAATGCACGGGAAGCCCACGTCAACATTCTTTTATCCATTTTTCACTCTCTTACGAAGCAAGAACGGAGAATCCCATCACGGCTCCATTGTAGTGCCCGTGAGTACGCGCTTCGACGAAAGGTCACCATTACCCATTATTACGCGAAAGCGAATTGAAGGTTTTGCTAGATTTTACTAGGGACGCCCCCTCCAATTATGTGTCTGCTCAAGAGGAGCATGCAAGCTTCGGTCAACGGCTGTCGACTTCAAATCAGTATTCCGTTACATTACGTCATTCGGTGATGTAGCGCGTAGCCCTCCAACAGAGTCAATAAATTGGAAAACCGTGTAACTATGCCAGTCCAGAGGAACCAATGAAATATTGAAAGAATGCATACATTTTCACTGCCGAAAAATAAAACAAAGAAGGTAAGACTGGTGTTCGTTTACAAGAAAATCGGATTTGCAGTAGAACACGTTGTGGGGCTTGTCGTGGAACACGAGCAATGGCAGAAAACACCTTGGCCTGTCACTGTTCTTTCTTAATGTGCTGTCTCTGTTGGTGCTTCATCTTTCGAAAGAAAATCGGACGAATGAGCTATGCGCACTGCTTTAGGGTATACAGACGAGTCGAGGTCAATGCAAGTACGCGTGTGGATTTTAGCAGTTATTACGAGGTGCCATGCGCGTCGCAACGAGAAAGGACATTTAGGGAGAGTGGCGATAGGGTAATCACGAGCTACCCAACGGTGTCGGCAAAGTGGGACGACCAGTGTAGGCCCGTGGAGCTACGAAACCGCCTCAGCGCTAATTACGAGCTTGCCAAGGCCAGGTCTGCAGCGCGCCACAAGGTAATCGAATTAAGGTGGCGAGGGTGCAGCATTTCACCTTGGCCCAGAGTGACCCAACCACGGTGAACAGGCACGGTGGCACCAGGGGAACCCAGCGGTGGTTATTGACCGTACGTGTCTTCAGTGCTTCGATTAACGCCGACTGACAATGGTGTTTGCATCATTGGCTGACAAGTTTTTGAATTAACGTGATGTCGAGGTCGCGGCTGCGTCCCAATGTAGAACTTCGACGAGGTCAAAGACTAGTGGGCTTGGCAACGTGAGCACCAAGTCCCATCGTTTCGACACAGCGAGGGTTCAAATGTAAAAAGGTACCGTCGAAACATTTACTGCTGCCTCCTCTGCTTCACGATTGCAACTAACAAGTTCACCTGCAGCTAACAAGCTGCTAGCAAGAAAGTGAAATTAAACATACTTCGGCTTCAAAAGGACAGTACGTTGGGCACGTTGGTAATCCATGCTGAAAGCTACTGACAGCGCGTAACGACACTAACGACACAGAACAGCACAGCGTTTGTCCGTGTATCTTTTC
This sequence comes from Dermacentor andersoni, assembly GCF_023375885.2. Taxonomy (NCBI): domain Eukaryota; kingdom Metazoa; phylum Arthropoda; class Arachnida; order Ixodida; family Ixodidae; genus Dermacentor; species Dermacentor andersoni. Next base: position 188,750,247 of record NC_092818.1, on the reverse strand, counting down.
TGTGTCGTTCGTGTCGTTTCGCGCAGTCAATAGTTTTCAATACTTCGGCTGTTGTTTTTCTGGCGCATACCTTAGAATACAAACATAATTAGCTCTCTCACTTTGTTATTATGATTGTCACCATGAAAAGCAGCGATATTGCTGATAGTGCGCAAAAGGTAGACACATGAAGCTCCAATTTACAGTAAAGCGGCCAATACACGGGCACGTTAACTCTAGAGTTGGACTTGTTTGCCACGAAACCTCATCTAACTGAAGCTTCGTTCCTGGAGGCTTTCCTAGTACTTCGCATTTAAATTTCTAGAAGTGCGGAAGTACCACCAACCAAGGTGTGGTTAAACGAGTAGCAAGGGTGCGAAGGAAAACAACCCAAAGTTCTGATGCAATATGCGGTCCCTCTACGTCGATACGACTCACCCAGTCCAAGAGAATTCTGCCAGGGCTTCGATGAGCTCGTCGGAAAAACTAAGCTCCTCGCTCGTGATCGAGAATTTTTCTCGCATCAGTTCGCCGAACGAGTCATTGTGTTTCTCCAGCACCGTTTTCTTGTCGACCCTCACAGTGCCCAAAAAGAATGGCAAGTCGTCGTTGTGGGTCACAGTGACCCAGTCTCCCCAGAAGCTGTAAGATGGCCGGTGGCTGAACACATAACGAAATAGAGACACCTTGTTTTTCAGAGCTGCCTGAGCGAACAAGTCCGTGGCGCAGTTGAAGCACAAGTCCGTGACTACTGAAGACAACGCTCTGAGCATCTCCACCTCGGAAATTTGCTGGGCACGGCCGAAGTAAGCATCTTCGAACTGCGAACTCTTGGACAGGCCCACGTGGAAGAAGTTGCGAAGAAAAACCCTGAGTATAGTGCGGCCATCGATGGAGCCCTTCAGCCAATTCAGCTTTGAGTACATGGCTGTCACAAGCACAGCGCCGTCGTCCTGGGTGGTGCCCAAAAAGATGTCTTTCACATTCATTCGGGCTTTTTCCAGATCAAGTGGGCTGTGTGGAAGAAACGAGTCTCCGTAGCCTGGAAGAATGGTGATGTACCGATAGGCCATGCTTTTTTCAACGTCGTGAACAAGTCGGTGGGCGTCCGCCTTCTGAAGGCAGCTCAAAGCAGCGTCGATCCTCTCTCTTCCGGGGAGGTAAAAATTAGTACAGTTCACAGCTGTAGAGATTGCTTGGAAATTTTCATGTTGGTTGATTTTCTCCGAATAGGCGAGTGTGCCCGGCGTCCCACTCAGGAGCACAGCCCGCTGAAAGAGACCCTGGCTTAGCTCGGATAACACGTGGTACGAGACCGAGACAGCGCCAGCGCTCTGTCCAGCCAACGTAACCGCACCGGGATCCCCGCCAAAGGCGCGCGCGTTGTTCTGCACCCACCGAAGAGCCTCGACCTGGTCGTACAAGCCTGTATTACCTTCAGCTCGCGGCACTGAAGCGTTGAGAAAACCGAGCGGGCCAAGCCTGTAATTGAAACTCACGAAAATGACGTCGGCGCGCGCGGCAAATTCAAGTCCGTCGTACAGGAACAGAGAGCTTGATCCCCAGCTGAAAAGACCGCCGTAGATGAATACAAACACTGGTAGGCTACTCTTGCAAGTGGAGGCGACGGTGGCGATATCACTGTTACCGTCACAGTCACGCCTGGGTACCCATACGTTCAACTTGAGACAGTCTTCGACCGAGTTGGACATGTCAATTTTGGCATTTTCAGTGACCACGAAGTCCGTCTGGACACAGCCCGGGTTCGTAGCATCCGCGCGGAACACACCGATCCACGACGAAGCGGGCAGGGGCTTCATAAATCTTCGCTCGCCGACCGGAGGCTGACCGTAAGGAATGCCCAGGTAGGCATCGACATCTCTGGCATTGGCGCGCAGTCTCTGGCCAACGACATCGCCAGTTGTAGTTCGGATCACAGGTGCGTCTTCAGCAGCGGCATTTGCCGAGAATACAAGGAAGAGGGCCAAGACAGACAGCGAGGTGCCCTTTAGCTCCATGACACGTCTTCGTGACTCGACGCAGAGAAATGATTTCCAACTTACGTCCAAAACGTACACGCGACCTTGTCAGGGAGGATCCGGTTAGCTGCGCGTGTTATATGCTCGCCAACAAGCGGGACAGCGTCAAGTAGGCGTACGGCGCGCTCAATGTCAAATCCCGGTGATTCGAGCTGTCGGGAGGCGCCGATTTGCTGCGAGAGCGTCACAGGGAATGAGAATGGCCAAGTCCGCACCCACCGGACGATCAGCGTCACTTTATGCGGAGAGCAGGTTCAGCCGCGCTGTGCTCAGGAAGGTACCCGCCCCACATGGCGGTATATATAAACAACTTTCTCTCGCGCGCTATTTCACTCCCTCTCCGCTGTCGGAGTCTCGGGAGTGCTGCGATGCCCCTTCGGCTCAGTCTCCGGTGCCCCTTCAGCGCAGCCTGCCGGCCCGTTGCCCCTCCGGCAACAACACGGATGGGCGCGGGTCAGTGGCCAGGTGCGCGCCGCTGGAAGGACAGCAGAGCGCCATCGCATGCGACGCCTCCGAAACGACTGCGCGCTTAACGAGCTGCAGAACGCACCAAATGTCGCGCGGCAAAATTTACGTGAGGGCCCTTTATCTGTGCAAAGAGTTTCCAACAGTAGTGCTTTCAGCGTTTGCCACAATGCGTGTCGACACTTCGGTATATGCTGTATTTGCAAAATATGAAAGAAAAAGTGACCTTCAGCAAAATTCTACATGATAAGGACGTCCGCACTTTTAAATACATACCTATTCAGCGCAGGGCAAGATGATCCAAGATAGACTTAAGGCAAGAAAGAAAGCCGTGGTAAGAGCGTAGAGAAGTTGTGTCACAGCTTCAAATCCCTGCGTTCTTTGACGTTGCACGTTGCAAAGGTGGACAGCAATAAGTTCAGCTAAGCCATGCGCGTAATACGTGAATTTCTTCATGGTTAAAACCACCTCAGTTTAAACCTTGTTGATGAAGCGTGCTTCACCCGAAGACTCGCAATAGTGGAAGTGCTCGTGGCTTGAGTTATAAATGGCGACTCGCCAGGCTACACTTGCTGCACCAAATATAAAAAAATGTGACCGGCAAATGACAAACTTGGAGATAACACAAACATCAAGAAGCCGGACGAGGTGGAGTGCAGGCGTCGATTTGTGCGCGGACCACTTGCTATATTGGAAAATATCACTAACAGCCATAAAGTTAGGAACGGCTCTGCGCCAGGAAAGGGCTTAAGTTGCCGTTTTGCAGACCCGTATCCCTCTATATATGTCTGGAGAGCGGTGGCTTCTTTTCACAGAGACGCCTCAGTCAAGATACAGTTCGCGGTTCACCTTGCGTTCGTAACTGCCGGTAACCGGAGCAATATTTGTTTTTTCTTCTTTTTTAAATGTAGCGAACTTGTTACATTGTGTGCAGCCTCTGAACCAATTTCATTTGCCCAATGTTTGACTCTGTCGTTTACTATTAGACGAACATAAATTTGAGGATGAGATCAAGCTGTGATATCACTATATCGGCGCGCTGAGATAAAAGGAGCATAAAATGTATGCTTTTATGTCACACAGCTGCACTGCAGGTCCTAAGGGATGCCTGAGGGGAGTGCGCCGGATTAATTTTGACTACTTGGGGCTCTCTGAGAAGCACTTAAGTTATTCAGATAACTACATGCACGAGCGTTCATTCCACTCTCATAAAAGTGCGGCTCAGCGACAGCGGCGAGTGTGCCCTTTTGTGTTAGCATTTTCTTAGTGCTGCGTTAATTGCTTTCCTCACGTGGTTGTAATGTGCTGATTCGCTTTTCTGTCATCAAATTTCTAGGCTGACATGTGATGTCCTGACTAGTCTCTAATACCACTTATCGGTGCATCACTTGCAGGGCGACAAAAATTCAAAAAGAAAGTCAGGCCACACTTACCGATTTTCAATGAGGGTGCAGCATGTTCTATAGGGCGACTACATGATATCCTCGTATGTTTATTTTTTTTTTTTTTTTTACAAACCGGATCACTCTTTCGTAAAGCAAAATAGTGCGCAGCCACCTATTGACTTTACAATTGTAAAAAAAGAGACGCAGGTAAGAAACTTCTAAATCAAGTTAAGCTTTCCAGGAAATATGCAAAAAAGAACGTTTACTTCAAGAGAAGCAGCTAGGCTTCGAAATGGACTGCATTGCGTGCGGTGAATTCCGAACGCACTTTGGCCGGTGTAATGGACGGAATTTATTACGGAACTGGTAAACAGAGACTTAAACGATGAAGTTCGCGGCGCCATTGAGGGCTAAGAACTTCAGGTAAAGGCAGCGATGACGCAAGTGGATTGTGTGAGTGCGTCTATCCAGAGCGAGCGACGCCATTATGGAAGCACGTCAGACATAGTGCGCATAATTTTTTTAGCTTGTTTTGTTCGCGGAAAAGACGGGGGACGCGTCCTCTTCACTGGCCCGAAATGGGAGGTGATATCAGAAGCGGTTGACTCCGAAAGTATGCATAAACATCACGGCATATCTTACCGAAATGCGACGTTTAGCAACGTATATCCCCACATGCCCAACGCCTTCGTTCTGCTTTCGTGTGGCCTCTTTATACCCAAGCAGACTAATCGCATAACCGATTAGTATTGGAATAGACAGTGAATGTAGTATTTCTGCCCAGCCAAAATGACGATGAGAGAGAGAGAGATTCTGTCTTTAGTGAAAAGCTGGAGGTGGTTGCGTGGCTGACGGTCTGGCATGCTAACGACAACTCCAGATGTTTGGTTGAAAAACATGATTTCGTATATTGTATTGCTCTTTATAAGGGTAGTGATGTGGGTCACTCGGCCTCTCTCGTGCTTTTATCGATTTGAGTATTTGGAGCATACATGACATATTAGGATGTGCTTTTTCTCTCTTGCGATAATTTGTTTTGAGTATTTATTGGGATTATGGTAATTTACAGGTGTGTTTCGCCTCTGTGATCTTCTGCGACTTGTACTCCTACTTCTCTGATGTGACAAGTAGCAGTCGGTTCCTTGCACTGACATGTCCTTATTTGGTCACGTCAATAAAAACTTGGGCTTCATCCAGGAAATATAATCAAGCCGTGATCTCGAAACTCAATAAGAATAATTGATAATTATCTTGTCTGCATCTGAGAAACACTTCAGTTCGCACTCATCCGCGTGCTTAGCCTTCGCGATCAAGGGCATTCATCTGGTGCGAGTCGGCACCACGCATTTCTGAACTCGTTGGTGTTAAAAGATAGAACAACGCTCCACTTCGCCAATTTCCTGCATGCTCTCAGGCGAAGTATACAGATGTCTAGACTCTTAACACAACAGCGTCGCGTCAGGGTATAAATTTACCAGAGCGATGTAGTATGCATTAAAAATGCATACTACATTCTACATTTTAGTGTTCGGATAGCGAAACGACATGTATCGCAGCTTGTTTGAGTTGAGTTGAGTGGTTGTAGGCTACTGGTGGGATTAGCCTTGCAGTTGCTGCCGGCAAATGCTCCACCGTAGCGACACTTAAAATAAATAAATTACATAAATCAGTCACAGACCTCACAATTACAAATAGTCACTCCTAAGGTCACCATGTGGAGGCCAAATCCATGTCCTGCAGGTAATTTAAAAGAAGGTGAGAAACCTCCTTCCTACACAACTGGTTTCCGCGCGGGAAAACAATGCCCTGAAAAGAACTGTGAGGGACTCCTGTCTTCTTGAAGGACCCGAATAGCACACTCCTTTACGCGTTATACAGAGTACAACGCATAAGCTAATGTTCTATGTCACCGCGCACACCACACGTTGAACATAATCGAGACAACACCAGGGCCAGTCTTATACATCCACGCAGGGGTACGAGCAGAGCCCGTGCGAATGCGGAGCAGTAAAGTGACTTGGTTTCTTTTGAGGCCCTTGGTCACACATGGCTTGTGAGGTGAGCTGCATAAAGAATTGAAGTGGCACAACACCGCTTCTCTGAAGAGTCTCTTGTCCTCTTGAGGCCCTTTTCTCAATGGATTCCCAGACAGCGCTCTATGGGCGAGGCTGTCCGCCATCTCGTTGCATATGATACATATGTGCGACGGCACCCATTGGAAGCGTATCGAGAAGCCTTTGATATGGAGATTGTGCACCAAGCGTAGGGAGCTAAGACATAAGGCATCAGTAGGTAACCCGTGCTCTAACCTTTGAAGGGCAGATTTTTAATCTAAGAATGACAACAGGTTGACCCGTACAAAACCGTAGCTTCTTTAGAGCTACCTCAATGGCACCGCTTTCGGCCGTTGTGGAGGACACGACTGCAGTGAAGCGAACAGACCAATCATACTTCAAAGAGAGAATGTGAAAAGCGGCTGCACTAGATCCTCTGACCTTGTCCATAGAGCCATCATTAAAAATTTGAAGATGACGTGCATATTCAGTCTCAAGATGTCCTAGTACGATCGAAGGCGTTGCCGCTAAAGGAGAACTCCGCTTAGCGCGAATGTGAGGAATTGTCAACGAACAATCCAGGCTTGCGAATGACCAAAGTGGTTTCAACCTCTTAGTTCGACCTCTAGCGTCAAGACCCAGGTAACCAAGAGTATTAAGGGCCAAGTACGCTCGGGACTCGGATCTCTTTCGAAGGCGCTGTAGAAGGGCTCGCCCGGCTACTGTCTGTTTGAGGCGGCCAATTTGCATCAATAACCTTTGTGAAGCGACTAGGCTAAAAGGTCTCGATAGAGACTCATAAAGTATTGCATTGTTAGGAGCAGTCTGCGGTACGCCAAGAGCCCTCCTTAGGCCCTTTCTGTGCAAAACCTCAAGTCGTTCCAGCGGTGATAGCGAGGGGGAAATTAAAGGAAGCTGGTACATTATTCGACTCATAACCAGTGCATTGTGCAGCCTGATCATTGAAAAAGGGTGATTTCCCCATTGTTCACTTGCAACTCTACGGAGCACATTGAGATGCGAAGATGGTGATGCCACAATCGAGTCCACAGCTCGTCGCCACTGTAGACGGTAGCCAATAATGACGCCCAAAAGGCGCATGTGCTTCAATTGACGAAGGCAAGATTTATCAAGGTCTGTCTTCAGCCGCGCATACCGTCTTGCTCTACCTGGAAACATGATGAAGCCAGATTTTTTCACCGAGAAACTCAACCCAACACCTTGAAGGTAATTTTGAACTGAAAGTAATGCCTGTCGAGCTATCAGAGCTAAACGCTTGTGTTGATATCCGGTTAAACAAAGACAAATGTCGTCCGCATATAACGACATATGGACATGCCTGCAATGTTATTGCACTTCAGCGGGAGAACAGCCATTACAACATTAAAGAGCGTTGGGGAAGTAACACTTCCCTGAGGTACACCTCGCGATACCGCCCTTTCGGTACTTATGGTACTTTCTAACCGCACTTGAATTTTAAGTTCACTGATAAATGAGTGAATGAATCGCAGAAGATAGCCCTGTACGCCTATGGCCTGCAAACTATTTAGTATTGAGCTCTGAAGGACGCTATCATAAGCCTTTAATACGTCTAGGAAAATAGCTAGTGTTGAAAGGCCTAAAGCTCTATGATGTTCAATGTGGCTTATCAAGTCCAAGACGCTATCGTGCGCGCTTAAACCTGTGAGAAATCCAGTCGTGCATGTTGGCAGAGCCCTTCTATTTTCGAGCCACCAAGGTAGACGCTTAGTTGCCAGCTTCTCCATGAGCTTAGCCACACACGACGTCAGTGATATAAGACGATACGAGGCCAAGTTTGTCATTTCTTTGCCGGGCTTCAGCACTGGGGCAACACAAGCCACCTTCCATGAAGGAGGAACGTCGCCAGTCTCCCACACTCGATTGAGATAGCTTAGGAGCGTCTTTCGGTGTTCCAGAGGTAGGTTCTGCATCATCTAGTTGGTAATGCCGTCAGGACCTGGTGCACATCGACGCCGCAGGCTGCTGAGTGCTGTCTGTAGCTCTCGAAGTGTGAACGGGGCGTCCATAATATACGTAGATGTTGCAGGCAGAGCGCAAAGTTGCAAACTATGCGGTGACACCCACTGTTACAAAGCCTGCAAGGCAGATTTTGCTTGCGTTAATTGTGGGGGTAACCATCCAGCGAGTTTCGATAGCTACCCCTTCCATGTAAGCGCCTCACACCGTCGAGTGTCCTTCATTAGTGGTCCCAAACCATGTATCGCAGCTGCCAAGCTGACAATACAGCGCTACAACGGAGAACCAGCTGTCGCTGGCTCAAGGGCATTCTATCTGAACCTGAACGGCGTTCGTTCACTACGCATAACGCCTCTTCACCAAAAAGTAAACGACAAGGCTTCTGCGGACACCTGAGCCCACTTACGCCGGGGCTACAGCCACAACACCAATTTCACACACGAATATGTGAGTGCTCGTGTTTTCAACAGGTTAATCGGAACGCGGTAGTATGCGGTTACCAGAGATATTAGGCTTTCCTCAACGGTGTTTCAGTTGCATAAATGAACGCACTACCAGCAATAAATTAGCAAGGTTTCACTGCACCTATCACCATCCTTCATTCACACGACTTAAGCTGTGAAGACGCCTGTAGCGTACTATACTCGCCCAGAAAGAAGTTTTAATGACGTACTATACTTGTTCCTACATTTCCAATAACCAAAATAAATAAATAAATAAATAAATAAATAAATAAGTAACGATTTCATGCTGTCAGCGCATTTCGCCAGGAAAAAAAGAACATTTTTGCAAAGACACTACTTCGCTCTGATGGTTATCTGCTGCTGGAAGCTGTGCAGCAACCATGATTATTCGTTTCCTGAACCTTCACTAACGTGTGCGCTGGGATGCACCTGTACATGTTATACACGGACAGCACGTTTGCGCTTGTGGCAAGGAAGCCTGATGAGTGAAAGCTACAGTAATTGCAACAAGCAGCGGTGTACACATCATGTGCTTATCATTCAATGCTCTCGAGAGATCTAAATGATTCCGCGAAAATTTGTGTCCCAACTACCGTAGTCAAGCAGGTGAAATATTACTAAGTCAACGAGAAAGATGTGCATAAAGTGTCTTTGAAGCGAAATTTGCCTTAACTGTAGGAAGTTTCTTTTTTCCTTTCTTCACAGTAATATTGTGACGAAATGAATGGTGTGAAAATAGCGAAACTTCACGTAGATCTTGTTGTGCGTCTTCTGTCTCTTCCTCTCTCTCACATTTTTTTTCTTTGCAGTATGGTTCGGTCAAGATAGCGATGCTTTTGAAATGTCTTGTCATACGTTTTTCCATTTCACCAGATGTGCTCGACCACTCGACACATCATTAGCTGCCGCGCTGGCAGCAAAAGTTGTTTTCCTTCCAAACACACACTTATAATATCACGCACTGTTGACGAGCTGCGCAATGGTGAACATGCGTCCACATGTCATTACATGCTACAATGCCGAAATCTATCATTAGTCAAAGCTGAAGGAGCATATCATACAATAAAGAGCCGGCTTGTCTGTATTTGCAGACAGAGCTCAGATCTTCCACTCGGTAGGACCAATTGCAAGGTCTGCTGGGAGGAGGAAATCGCCGTTCACGCGTTTTGCTTGCAATGTTTGAGAGAAAAGCTAAGGTGCGAAGGGACTACGCAGCAGCATGCGTATACAACCACAGATACCATATGCGTAAAAAGCTCACTCAGCTGTGATTTGTAAAGACTTGCACCGAAGTTGCACTACTTCCTCTCATCCGCTGTTCTGTCTCCTTCGTTTTAAATTTTGAATGCAGCAGTCAGATCCTCTTATATTTCTATTTCACTTTCTTCGTCTTTTTTTCTTAACTCGCTCCAGCCCCTCCGTCTCCACATCAATTCTAAAGATAGGAAGCTACTGCCTGCGAGAGATACTCCCACCGGCTTACCCAGTTTTGGTGAAACTCGCCAAGGTGTCCACCAGCTCGTTCGAGAACTGGAGCTCCTTGGCGTATTCATCCCCCCTGGTCGTTCCGCTGCTCAGCTTGTCCGTGGTGGCCAGGAAGAAGGGTAGCTCGTCCATGTGCGTGGCCGTCACCCACTTGTGCCACATGCTGCGCGCCGGTCGGTGCGTGAACTCGTATCGCAGCAGCGTCACGTTGCTGGCGAGCGCCGATGAGGCATACAGATCCGTACCGCAATCGAATGCACCCTCGGTGAGAGGCAGCGAGAGGTTCTTCTCGATCTCCCACTGCTCGTGAGGAGCGCCGCTCTCGTCGAAGTAGAGGTGCGAGTACTTGGCGCTAGCCGCAAAGTCTACGTTGAAGAAGCTCTTCACTGTCACCCTGAACACCGTGGGGCCGTCCAAGTTTCCGTTCAGCCACTTCAGCTGGTCCAGCATCGCGTAGACCAAGTACGCCCCGTCGTCTTGCGTGGTGCCCAGGAAGATCTCCTTAACGTTGAACGGGTTGTTCAGGTCCAGCGGGTTCCGGCGGAGGAAGGCGTCTCCGTAGCCCGGCAATATGGTGACGAACTTGAAAGGTAGCGCCTTGGTCGCTTCCAGTGCGAGCTTGTGAGCGTCCCACTTGCGCATGCAGCGAACTATCTCGTCCCTCTGGGCCTCTACCGGCAGCTTAGCATCGGCGCAGCCAAGGTGGTAGCTCAGTGTACGGAAGTTCTGGTGCTGGTCCGCATGATCCGAATACGAGAGGGCTTGTGGTGTGCCGCTGAATAGAGCTGCCCGCTTGAACAGTCCTCGGCTAAGCTCGGACATTATGTGATAGCTGACGGACATGCCTCCGGCGCTATGTCCGGCCAAGGTGATGGCGTCGGGGTCGCCGCCGAAATGCTTGATGTTTCTGTGAATCCAGCGCAGTGCTTCGAGCTGGTCGTACATGCCCATGTTGCCAGGAGCTTCTGGCGATGAGGCATTGAGAAAACCGAACAGGCTGACGCGATAGTTGAAGTTTGCGTACACTACTTGCGCCCGTGCCGCGAAGTCAAGGCCGTCATAGACGCCCAGAGCACTCGACCCCCAAACGAAGAGTCCGCCGTAGACGAAAGTGAAAACGGGCAAGAGATGATCGCAAGACACCGCGCCGTTGCTGCATTCAGGTCGCGGAACCCAAATATTCAAATAGAGGCAGTCTTCGGATGTGTCCGCGGTGTTGATGTTGACGCTGCCGGGCAGTTCGAAGCTGGTCTGCACGCAAGCCTTGGGCTTCCACACTGCCTGAAGGGTTTCCTTCCAGGGCGTAATGGGCTCGGGTAGCATGAAGCGACGCTCACCTGTCGGCGGCTTAGCAAACGGTATGCCCAGGTAGGCATCGACGACCCCGCCGTTCTGGCCTCGAAGTCTGATACCGGCGACAGGACCTGAATCCGTCTGCACGATTGGTGCGCTCGATTCCACATCCTCGCTATGCGCCTCGACACCGTACGGCAAACAAGCGGAGCCGACGGCGGCAAAGGCGGCAGTGGCGACAAGTGCGACGACAATCAAACACCGGTGCCTACGGGCCCGGTGCCCCGCCGTCACCTTCACCGGCGTCTGCAGAAAGTGAGCGGCAACGGTCTGCATGTCCGTCCCTGTCCGTTCGAGAGGCGGCTTTGTTCTAAGGAACACCACCAGCTTCCCTCTTCAACTAAAGTGCCAATAGGATTCAGCAATTATTAGTGAAGCCGAACGCCGCGTCACGCAACGACTTTCTTCCGACCCTGTTTTCCTTTTCTTTTTTTTGTATTTTATTGCGATTGCATTAATCGCTCGGGGAACCACGAGTTTGTGCGCGCATAGTCCTCCCCCGTTAGAGGAGGAAAGAAGGTACGAGCACCCACGTGTATTTGTCTCTGTTCTTTCTTGGCGCGCCATCATGCGGCCAAGTAGACGGCGTCGTGCTCGCCACGGTTCGTTTAGGCCACAAGTTACGCGCGTGTTGCTGTTTCTTTTAGTTTCAATTTTTCCCTTCCTCTCCTGCGGCTTAAAAGACACCATTAAGGTCGCTTAGCGAGGTCACCATGATCACACGCCCGCACGCGGAAACCCCGCGCTAGTGAGCCCCCTTATCCCGCGCGCCGGTGTAGCCGCTTGGCCTGCATAATCAGTTGGTGCCTCCGTGCGACGACGACGACAGAGAGCAGTCAACGCCGGAATGCTTCCGTCTGCCTGCCCAGTCGCACTGTTTGATTCGATGCAAAAGCATGCAGCGATAGTGCGACTCGAGCCATGGAGAGAGGAATGGCCCCATTCTTGCCACGACCATTAATCACTGCATTTCGCGTTTCCTCCTGAAGCACCATACTTCGCGCCTTGAGCGAACAGTCAAAAAACGTTTTGACCTGGATTCAAGGAACTAATTCACAGGTTTCACTTGTCTGGGAGTTACGCCTTCTTGTTTTGCTCTACTACGACCGCGATAAGCAACATTTGGGAGCCTAAAGCCTCCGTCCCTACGGCGTGCAAAATGGGATCAAGGGCAAGTGTATGCACGCGACACGCACATTTTCCCTTGCCATGTCACAAGCGCGAGGGAGCCGGAGCGAGGGCAAATATTACTGCTTTCCGGGCTGTTCATTCGCGCACCTAGTCTAAACAAGTAACACAGACAGCGCAAGTTCCGGAAGAAAGGTGGCACGTATATATTAGGGCACATGCACACGCCATTTATCATCGGCTCTCACAAAATTGGTAAGTTTCGAAACGGTCTCGCAGGATTTTCCCGAGCGGTGCGTCGGCCATGAGAATTGAAGCACACTCCAGAGATCTGCTATCGTGAGAGCTAAATAAAGACGTGCAAACACGACAGGCATGTTTATTAGGCAGAAATCACTCCTCATTATACAGAGTATAAAAGACGAGAACGAGTGCGGGCGCGTCGTATTTACACACGATCAACGTAATGGGCACCTCGCTACTCACTACCACATCAATCCAGTTTGCAGGTATTCGGCTTGTGCGTGCCGCTGGAAGTTAAAAAGAATGTCCGGTGGGCTCACACCACTTTCCATTATCCGTGATCACTGGCACGACATCAGCTATTGCGAATAAAACCCGAAGGCCATTGGTGCCAAGCTTGCCAATATTCTACATAACAAGGGAATTTCCTAGCTTGAATTGACCCCACCTTAAGGGGTTTCCCCTATAAACAGAGGACCTAAATATGTCCTGCTAAGAGTTGAACAATATACTGCTCGCTCTTTTCTTAGTTAGATCCTGCGGCATATACAGTGCGAGCGCTACACCAAGGCATGGCTTCCGAGTTTTGGTGTTCCCGGCACAATATTTCACTGGGCGGAGAACTATGGGAATGAGCTTTTCGTTGTAGCTGACTAGTTGTAACAGTACTTTCACCGTAGGTGCTGTAATTTCAATACATAGAAACAATGTAGCCTAATTGGTAATGCACGATGTGATGCGGTTATATACGCGTGTTTTCATTACAGGATGCACGCTCTCCAAATAGTCGTGCACAACCGTGCCTAACTACATCTCGCACAAGCGCAATTTTTCTTGCAGCTGCATGTGGACAAACACGGCGACGTCGGGGGTACGGTGCCAAAGAGACAAAAGAGGGGGAATACTGCATAGCCCCGATAAAGCTATGGCTTTGATCTGACTGTTGTGCACAGCACCATTTCAATGCAAAAACACACATCGTGTTCCATACGCTGCGAACACAGGGATCCTACACGCCTTTTGGAAAATTATGGTAAATTAATTGAATCCAGTTTCGTAACCTACTTTCTCTGAGTTGCTTCAATCGGCTAGCTCCAAAGGCATTCGGGCTTCGCAGGGTGTCCTGACAGCTGATCACGACAGGCATGCGAACAGCTTTGCTTGAGTTCACACAGTAAGATACTTGGGACAAGGTAAATATACCTGGTAGCGAAGCTTCCATAGAAGCCCATACGTTCAAAACATGACGGTTCATCGGCGGTTCATAGAGTCACGGAAAAAATTCAGAGTATCGCATTTGTTTTCCGCGCGCCGCCGCGTGCCGCGGCCGCCGATGGTTTGGTCACTCGGGTCACGTAACCTTTTGCCGCCATATCGCTTCCAAGCACTTGCATTAGACACGTCGAACACGAAGCGGACGCAACGCGGACGGGCTTTGCGGCTGCCGACAGCCGTTTGTTTCTGGCGAACACAGGCACGGTAACATTACGCCTCGTTGCTGCGCCTTCGCGTGTAGCAACCAAACGGAGTCCGGAAAGGCATTTTTCTGCATTCCGTGCGGGAAGGACGACTGGGATCGACGTTCTGCGTGGCTGCACAGAATTGGCCGCAAAATCTTCGCGCCCTCGAACACCCGCTTGTGCGAGGTAAGTTTGTTGAATAACTTACCCGCAGTTTCCTGGACTATTGCTTTCAAGCGACCGTACTTGCCCGGTTCGCGCACCTCGGTCTACTTGGAGCTTTTCAAAACGATGGAGATAGTACAAGTGGTTTCGAGTGAGCTGTTTGGTTGGTGCGGCCCGCACTGCATTGCGCTATTGTTTGATGTTCCGTTCGCGCGGCTCGCTTTGCTTCGCGCTATCGAAACTCACGTAGTACCTACCTTTCAAGTAAGCTCTTCGGTTCACGCGGTCAGCTTTGTTTTGCGCTACTGTTTCTAGTAAACTGTTTGGTACGCGCGGTCAGCTCTGCTTTGGGCTACTGTTCCCTGTAAACGGCTCGTGCGGCTCGCTTCGCCTCGCGCTATTGAAAATCGCGTAGTACCTACTTTTTGAGTAAGCTTTTCAGTTCACGCGGCCAGCTATTCTTTGCGCTATTTTTTATTCTACTTGTGTTCTTCGGAGGAACAAAGACGAGAAAGCCTGCCTGGCAGCGGAGGCATGCTAGATTTGGAAAAGGGACGACAAATGCATAACCGAGGCATCAATAGCACTAACCACCAAAGAAATACACTTCCTGGATGCGTACATCGATTGAACTTGCTATGTTGCTATTGCTGGGACGTTATTATGTCTTGAGGCTTTTTGGGGGTCACTTTCAATTTTGTTAGGTTGAGCATGCGTGTTCTTTCAATTTATATTTGATTCACTAGCAATAAGCGTTCAGCGTGAATAAAAATGCGTTGTGCGTAAACACTGACTCTGATACACTTTGCAAGCAAACGTCGACCAACCAGCTTGCCACCAGCCGACAGCAGATAAGCCGGAAGGTTCAGGTGACATAATACAAGGAACTGGAAGCCAAGGAACACCTGACGAAGACCCTCATGTCCCCTTGTCAAACCACTGATTCTAGGCTGAGACGTTCCTTGTTTTCCCACAATTAACTCTGTAGCAATGTTAAAGTAAGCACAGTCGTCGGGCTACATTGTTGTTTTTACAGTCGAATGCCTGCTATTGTGTGAAAACTTGGTGTTGCAACAAATACTTTCTTCAATGATGTATGTTACTGTTGTGAAATAAATATATCTCGTTTGCCTCCACATCTTACTTTGTGATTGCATGCTTTTCTTAAGATGCCAATTTTGCTGACAACAGAAAGCAAGCCAGAGACCTCTTCCTAAAATGTGCTTTTTCGTGTTAATGATTTGATTCGATTAAACGGTCTGCAATAAAAGGAGTACGATCGAAATAGACAGGCGGACTTTGAGAAGAACCGCACCACAGTCAAGTACGGGCAACTTCAAGAACAAACAAGACAATATTCCAGAACACAGTAAAAGTTCTGGAAGTAAGTGCACTACAAGTTTGACGTAATTAAAGGTACAAAAATATTTTATAAAAAGAATGCAGTTTTTCTACCCGTATACGGAAACAAGCTAGCGTCTCGCGTGGAATAGCACATAATATTACAACGTGGAGCATTGCGTCCAGAGAGCTCATTTGACAAATCAATGACAACATTGCAAGCACGCATTCGCAAATACGGCACTAGCCGCAAAACGCGAAGTTGTCGGCATGCGGCGGCTACTGGCGTTATATCCCCGATACGTCTCGCGCAACTTTAGAAATCTACATAAACATTACCGCGTACACTTCGCTCCGATTATGCAGATCAGTCAGCCCAGCAGTAAGCAATGTTAACATTTGCTTGCTTATGTGCCTTGAAAGGACCCGAACGAGCACTATGAAGGCAACCGGAACACATTCTACACATTCCATCGGCTGTCAAGCTGCGTTTTTTCAGCGCAAGCACAGCCTCAAGGCCCATTTGGAAAGTAAACGGCGTTTTAAGCGAATTCATCGAGCGCATGCAAGTATGTTTGCAGCTCCGCACATAGAACGTGGCGCAAGACTACGTGCATGAAGCGACGCGGAGATTTCGCGGGCATGAAACCGTCGCCGCACGTTTTATGCAGTTATGCCGCGCAGTCCGTCCACTACCGTCGATATCTCGGTGTTGCTTGTGATATCCACTTGAAGAAACGCGTAGAAATAACCCGGTTTCGGCCAGACAGAGCCGGAATTCAGGGAGGAAATCCGTGTCTTATTCAACGCACGTTGGCAGCGCGTCAGCAGTCTGGATGGCCGCCGCCACCCACTGTTGCCGGCATGGCGCGCACCTTCGCGATACTCTGAAATTTTTTCGAGTTGCGAGCTAGACGTTTGGCGATATGAAAAAAATATGTACGCCTTCTCACTGCACTGCAAGAATGCACCGGAGGCACGTACGACACACCGACCCATTTGCGATCGATCCGGAGTTAATGAGCACAAACACGTATTCTCGTTGTGGCTTGAGGAATCGCGCAGCTTTATATACGGAACATATTTCGGGTGGTCGCGCATCACTACCACAGCGCGCCGGCGAGGAGGCAAAACGTCATTTCTGACTCCGCGTTTAAATACATTGACTACAGCCTTAGGTGCCTTCTTCCCATGGTAAGTGAAGCTTCACGGAACCAAAGTGTTGCGATAGCCGGCGCACGGTGCGGAACACTACGCGCGTGGACCCGGCCCACGTGCGACCATGGATCAGCCGTCTGATGTGTTCGCAGGCACACGTTCCGTGGAGCCTTGCTCACTCTTGCAGCGCACCCGCTAACCTTCACTTCCCTGCTCTTCTCGCGTGCACAGATAAGATACGCCTGCGGTAGGGACGATTCGTTCCTTAATAAATCAAAGCAACTGCTTCTTTCCCATGTTCCCGGACGAAGCGTCGACTGGCCGGCGCACGGTGCCGAGAGCAGCAAAATGCACATATTCTTCGTAAAGCTCTGTCAGCGCGTGCACGCACTGTTGTACACCGGTGCAGGTGTGTATGAACCTCGAACGCGCTCTGCTTAAGAGACTTCGTGCTGCCGCGAGTGGTGCGAGAAGCAAGCAACAGCTGAGCAACATGCGTTTTAACATGCACAAAAGCAAGTTGTTACTGAACACGAAATTCTAAAATCAGGATTATGCATTCTTGAATAACGCACGTTCTACGTACCGCAAATGCACCATGCGCTCTCAAAAGCAGGAATCACTGACCTGCAACGCGTTCATTGCACAGATTCTGAAACGCATCGGTTTCGGCCTGCGATGGCACGTTAGCATGATTCCGCCGAAGAGGGCAAAATTTCCCGCGGGTATTTTGCTTTCCCGCGGGGCCATTGCCGTGGTGCGGTACATAGCTGACAGCGTCGCATGCGCGGTCATTTCACGAGTTTAGCTCCTCCTGTCCCACCTGGCCACAGCAACATCCGTGAGAGCACGGTCCAGATAACACAGCGCAACAAAACACGAAGACTAACGCAAACCTGCCCACACGACGCCTTTGCCACGTTACGAAACCTACGGAGCAACACGTGTGAGCGCACACAACCGTAACAAAGCCGCCATTATGGCTCGAGAACATGGCAGCCACAGCAAAAGAAAGAAAAAGAAGCAACAAAAGGAAAAACTACCACGTCACTTCCTCCACACTTTTCTACTAGCGCAGGGAGGGGGTAGGGCCTCTCCTCAGTTTTTTCCTTCCCCCATGGCGTGAAATTTGTTTTGGTGGCCTGCCATTAAGCTGCATATTCAAATGTCCCGCCATTCGACTTGATGGGCGTTTCAAGCTACCAGTACGGAAAGCGATGCAGCAAAAGGTCAGCCGTACAGGTGTCGAAATTGCACCCCTGCACAGAACGTACTTTCTTTGGAGGCCGACGAAAGCTTTAGGTGTAGGGTACTGGTCCTATCGTCAGACGCCAAGCCCGCCGGCCAGCGCAGTCGCACGAAAACGACTAAACTAATCAATTATCTGGCGGTCGTAACTCACTACTTTTGACTGAACCGGTTAAGAAACGATGAAACTACTCGCGCCACAAAATTCAGACAAACGTCGACAAGCAAAATAGCACAACATGTGAGCTAGGGAGGCGTATAGTAACAGGTGAACTTTGCGAGCGCGCCTTTCTGCACACTTCAAGAGCTGCATTGCATTGCAAGTGATAGCGGCGTCAATGTACCCTTTTACGATGGGCGCTGAAAAAAGGTATTTGTTGATAATAATAAAATAAAATAAAGTTGTTTTTTGTTTACTCATCACGCACATATAAAATTGATTAGGAATATTATTTTCGTTGAATCTAACTGCGTCTTAAGAAGGGTGTAGGATTGGGCTTGTTGGTAAAACATGCTTTAAAACTTGAATAACAGCGCAAGGACAGCAGAGACAGAAGAGGAGACAGAAGAGAGAACAGAGCTCTCTATTAGCGCTCTGTCCTCTTTTCTGCCCCCTCTGCTGTCTTCGTACTGTTATTCAAACTTTGTAATTGTGTCTTGCGTTAATTAAAAGAACGCTTTCTTTTTTTACTTTACCTGTAGTTGTTCCGTCCAAACATAGTCGCTCTTCAATCGCTGGTCCCACAACTATCCTTGCTGATGGCGATGACAATTTGTTCTGAACCGCCTTTCGTCCGAAGGTTCGCGACCTATTTAGATCGACCTTGCTTGGAATACACTTCAGCAGTGTCGTATCTGTGGGCTACATGGGCAGTAACGCGGCAACGCAGCAGTCTGCACGCGCGTCTGCGCAGGTGCAATGCGCGTGACCTTATTCGCTTCCTGGCACGACTAAAATGCATGATGAAGAATTTCTTCGTAAGGGTAAGTCGCACAGAATAACTCTCCATAGTCCGTGAAAAACAAGTGTCCCTTAACGTATCACGTAAGCCGCGTTATGGCACGTGGATGTGCTTAAGCGCTCGCCATGCAGGTTTCTCGATGTCGCGCACTCCGCATGCTAATTAAATTGTCGCGACACGTTACACCATACCGTCTTGAATGATAAACATCTCTGCCAACCGGCGCCTCTCTGGTGTGTTGGTTAATCACGAGACGGCAACGAGGCGGCAGCCTCGGGCCATCGTCCTCGGCTGCAGCATTACGCGCGCCCCGACGGCCGTGGCAGCCGTTAATTCGAAGGTCGTGCACCCGAACCGCCATGCCGCCGCGAAAGCAAGCAGCAACGCGAAATGGTCCTTTTACGGGGCCACGGAACCCGCTAGTGCCGAAGGAGGTCCGCTCGTGCACGCACCCGCAACCGTCGGGCGCGCCCAGACTTTCAGGAGGCAGTATCCAATGTCATTGGTGCGAAAGTACTACGAAGGCGCTCGAGCACCGGGCCGCCATTGACACGCACCCAGACCTCGTCTGTCACGACCCTCTTACGGACCTCTCCCACATTTGCGCGCTCTCGCAGACCTGTGGCGCGAAACGACTTTGAAGCCTGAAGGTTATTTTCCAAGTGTGGCGTACGCACATGTCGAATATTGCGCAAACTTTAGGAAATGACGAAATATAGCGCAGAACGCCAAGCCCCATGCAACTCTCGCTTAACCACAAGTTCGGCCGGTCCGACTAGGTAACTGTCATTCACTGATTAATTGTCGAGTTTTTACGCCCTAAAGCTGGGCATTCGCTTTGGGACGTCACCAGTCGGCCGCCAATGTAGGAATATAAATCAAGCAACATGGTGTTTAGCACAAACAGACGCTGAAAAAAAGCCGCAGGGAAGGAAAAACTTAAGAAACACAAAAACGAAGAAAAATCGCTAGTGTTTGCACAAGTGCAAGCACTGCACTACTTAGTTCAGCACTTTCGTGCATGGAACGATGCGCTGGGCATGAAAAGTGACAATATGGAGGCATCCTGATTCTGTTAACTACAGTACGTGCACCAGGCTGTACAGAATCCGAGCTAACAACGCTCACAATTCATATATTTTCTAAGCGCTCCAGTGATATTAAAAAGTGAGGCGGTTTGTCAAGGTGTGCCCAAATTAATCTGGCACGTGAGGAACGACGAGTCGCATAACTTGGAGTCATAGATATTGACGGGGAGTGGGATATTAGAATGGCGGAGCGCGGGACGCAGCAGCAAGCCCATCGTAGGGCTTAGGTTCCTGCTGTAGCTTTTGCTAATGAAGAGAGCGTCGCCGAGGCGCGTCCGCCAAACGAAGCATCCGCGCCTGACGCAGCCAAGGTTATCGTTCTTCGACTCAGCTTTCCCGTCCCAGGAAGCCCGAAACAACCGCTAAACGACGGCGATCGACTTGCCCGCGAGTTTTGTTTCTTCGTCCATATTTTTCGTTCTCAACCTTCAAAGCTTGTTTCGATGTGCGGACTGTAAAGCCGGCGCTGTCGGAGAAGTTTATTCATCCGGCATGCGACCTTCGGCTTCATTGGCTGTTATTCCGGCAATGAGACACACGCAACGCAAGGTCCCGGTGAAATATAAAGAACGCCGTTTATCCGCAGTGTGAGGTCGAGGCATTAATTTTCATTTATGGCCATGCAGTTCAACACGCCGACCTTCGATCCTGTGATGCTTGGGAAAGCTCTGTGCCGTGCTATGCCGTCCGCCACTTATGTAAGCCGCTGCGTGCGCACTTCGTTCCCCAAGGTTGTGGACTCTGAATGAGCCCAAAGCGGGAGCCCAGTGCAAAATTATAGTCACGTACAGAACAGTAAAGGGCATAAATTCCTCTGTGAGAGCTTGCTTCTTTTTAGAATACAAAGGGAGAAACATCGAGTGTCATTTTGCCCACGTCGGTAACAAAAAGTTCAAAAACGATTCAACCTCTATAGTTGAAGTCGATGAACGACAATGCCTTCCTGGGCGAGGTGGCGATGAGAATGGGGTGTATGAACCGCACGATTCATTTTGAGAGCCGAGATGAAGCGGCAGCGTTTGGGCAACGTCAGCTAGAAATTCAATCGCTTTTCAACTTTTCTGTCAGTAGTTGTCATCATCATCGTGATCATCGCCAGAATCACCATCGCAATTAGCATCATGATCATGAGCACATACCTCGGAGGCCCCCAGTGGCACTTGAACTATATTGCACTATCTTCGCGATCGACTCAAGAAAGAGACAAGATACAGATTAGTAACAGACATACTCGGTACAGTAATGTGATGGTAAATGGTCAAGGAAGACAATTTTTTCGAAAAGAGATGTTGAAAAAGCAGTCACCTGTTCGGCGAGCTCCTTGCTGGCGAGAGGTTTTGTTTGCTCAGCCATTAGTTTACACGCGCCCTTCGGTCCTCCAAACACCTCGAGCTTATTTTATAGAGAAATGCACGTATCACGACTGCTTCAACAAACAGCGTATCTCCTGTAGCAAGTTTGCGAATTATTTTGTCGCAAATACGACATTCATGTAATTGCTCGCGATAATAAGCGTTACACTGCCTCGAGTGCGCGATAATAAAAACGAAAATATGGCGAGCCGCAAGTTTTTTAACTTTTTTCCGATCATACGAAGAACGTAGGCGTCGACAGACTATACTGCACTCCCTCTCACCCCCCCTCCCCCCCGCTAAGAACAACAGGACTTAGGAGGCGTGGATGTATATGTGCGGCAGCAACGCGAGGTGCGACCATTACTTTGCACACTTAACCCAGAGTCATACAATTATTGCTGCTACCTGCCACACCATATGAGGCAAGAATTATGAAGGAACATACTCGGCGATGACGCGCTGGGCTGATCGATGCACCTTGTCAGCAGACTGGCGCGTGCAGCGACGCTCCGGGACTCGCGGACCCTCGTATTTTTTGTCGCCGGCCTATGAGGAAAATTTTCACAGTCGCTAGATGTACGGCTCCTGCAGCGAGACCCTTTGCCACGAAGAAGTACGCAATCTCTTTATTCGAGTCGGTTGCCGATCCTTGAAAACTTTCCGTTCACCTCCCATGGAACAAAGCATGCCTTGTAACTTTCTTTAATCTCTATCCTGCACTGTGGTCTGTACACGCTAATTATATCGGAAACAAAAGTTATACTTGGCGTATTTATTTCCGTTGTTAAACTATCACACAAACCTTTTACCAAAACGGAAGCCAACCTAACGATTCGACGGCATTATTGGCGCAGTTTCTCGTGTGCGACTCTCAATATCTCATAAAGCGAAGCTTAAATGCTAAAATAGCAACCTAGGAAAGCAAGTGAAGGTCATTTGTCGGAGTTGTGCTCATTTCGCTTTGAATAAACTTTCATTTCACCGTAGCGTAACGCCGAAGGGCGGAACTACATGTCATCTACAGTGCCTCCGCAGTCTGCATTGTTAAACGTCGGTTAAACGTAAATATGACACGAAACTTATTAAATACTAAGTGCGAAGCGCACCCTCCAAGAGCACGCCGTTAAACCCCATCGAGCTTGCGTCTAGGAACGTTTCGCGCCGACATCAAAATGTTCCGACAGCAGTAAGTGAAAGTGAATGTCAAGAGCAGCTTCCAGGCGCTCTTACCAGGCTTTCCTTTTCCTTGACCTTTCTCCTCTTATCGAACAAATCTCATATTCTTACTGGGCCACAGACGCGCGTGCTAGTTTACGTTCAAGTCTAAGGCCGATCGTATCGGGCAGAGGCGATTGTCGCTAAACAGCGAGCCCCCATCGCACACTGGCCTGCGGAGCCGCTTTTTCTCAATGAAAGCGCTACCGGCCAGAGATGTTGATCGAGGGTCGGCGATATCTCGGTCGTTGATCTACCTAGCACGTTCACTTCACAGTGCTTGGCTTATCATGCGTGAATATCAATCGAGACGCGCGCAGCCTTGCGGTGAAAGTGGTGCAAGCCGTTACGTGATCGTAGATGAATGCTCATGCGTCGCCAACTTTGCCTGCTTCAATGCAAACGAACTGCTGATCTTTATCAGCGGCCCCTCACTGAAAGCAGACTGGCGCGATCGGCGTGAGAGGTGTGAATGGACGCATGCAGTGTTTTCATTAGCACGAGATGCATATCGCGACGGGGAGACGGTTGCTCTGCCGTACGAGTCGGCTTAGCTTCTTGCTTGTAAATGATTGCATCGCACGTAGCACCACGCACTCACTGCGCTTAAGCGTAAATAATAGGGGACGGAACAAACGATAAGCGTTCAGTTATGTCAGCAATAACGCCTGTAGTTTTGCCTAGTGGTGCTGACAACCTTTTGACACCGCTAAACGTCACGCTTAGAAGTCTGAATGATGGCCGAAGCTTTACAATATTGCTGTCAAAAGAATGGGCCGTCATCCGAAGCCCAAGAATTCCACGATATTGATACACATCTATGATAACAATTTACGGTCAAGTTATGATGGCGCTCCGGGCTATAGCAGCACAGATCTTAAATAAGCGATAACCTTCTCACTTTACTATATCCTTTTTTGTAGCCGTAAAAAAAAATCACCGACGATTACGATACTCCCTAATGCGAGATTTGAGCGCAGCTCTATATGTGTTTTCATTTCACGATAAATTGAGGCAAAGAATTTGAGAGAGACATGTAGTAGAGCCGGCCATTGTGAAAAATATGATCTGCGGTTCAAGCGCGTCGGCTTTTATACACGACTCGTCGAAGGTTCCAGTGTAAACACTTGTGTCGCTGGGCTTCTAAAAAGTACCACACAATTCGCATCGCGAATACAATCGGATTATTAACAATCGCACAGATACGAGTTCGCATCCAGCGGTTGGCGGGTGCGCGTGAAACCAGTATCCCGTGCACACGTCACTGAAGGGGCCGCTCTCATTGGTGTTCGCGGCTCGTGTCTTTCATCTGACGCGCCGCGTTCGCTCTTTCATATTTTGATATTGTGCTCGTTCGCTCGGTTACGCCACCGACGCCGGCGCAGGCGCAGACGCTCGCCGCAGGAATGGGCCATTAGAAGCTACAGTCTAAAAAAAAGTGCGTTTACAAAAAGTTCAAACCTGAACATTTATAGCTCATGTTAGCGACAACCGTTCTTGTTTACGATATCCGTATGAACCAGATAGCTGATCGGATCGCATGCGGATTTCGTCACGCTGATTTTTCCGTGTGTAAATGCAAGCAAAACACCTGCTACTTTTATTTGCTCGGCTCACTTTAGTTGACGCAAATTGTCTATGTAAAAGTGGTCGTTTGTAAACAAAAGTCGGCACTCATGTCAGGTTCGTGTTGTTGCTAAACGTGTAGCTGTATATAAATGTATCAGTTGCCCGACGCGGTAGTTTAGCGGCTATGGTATTGCGCTGCAGAGTTCTAGGTCGCAGGTTCGCTCTCAGTCCCGACGGCCACATTTCTATGAGGGCGAAATGCAAGAACCCTCACGTACGTAGATTTAGGTGCACATTGAAGAACCGCCGGTTGCCAAATTAAACCGGAGTTTCCCGCTACAGGATGCTTCATAATGAGGTCGCGGTTCCGGCACGCAAAGCTCCAGAATTTGTTTTTTAATGTGGCAGTTCCCGATAAAATTAACTAACGATTATTTCTTCGTGCTCAGCATTGGCGAACGCGATGTGCGCGCAAAGACAGCTTTGCGAGTGAGAATAGGGCTCGAACAAAGAACGGGGCGGCAATGTGCTTCCTGGCAGCAATTGAGTTAAGCTAGCTCGTTGGATGCCGGCAACACGTTATAGTCCAAAAGTGTTCACACGATAGCTCGGCGTTGCGGCGAGAGAAGCGAAATGGGAAACCCCGCAGAGCCAACTGTGCAGAGCGCCAAGCCAAGCTGGCCCAGCACACGCAGACGCGCGCGCGCACCGAGCAGCGTGTCCCATGGAAAATATTAGCGAGTAAGGACATTCGTTAAGAGGGGCCAAGTCAAAACTTGGACAAAAACAAAGTAAATGAAGGGTACGGGAGGTAAAGCAATCCGCCGAGGTGGCTCAGTGGCTATGGTGTTCTGCTGTTCCTCACGAGGTCACGGGTTCGATTCGCGCCTTGACAGCAACATTCCGATGGTGGCAGAATGTAAAAGCGCTCGTCTACCGTGCTTTGGGTATACATCAAAAACCCCAAGTGGTCAAAAATATGCCGGAGCACCCTGCTTTACGGCTCCCCCCTTGCTCCCCCCCCCCCCTTCCCTAAGCCACTACGCCGCTTGGGCACGGTAAACCCCACCGTCCAACACAAAGGGTAGTGACTTGCTATTTGAGGCTCGAGCCAGTTGCCTAAGATCAAAAACATACGAGAGCAAATATTCGGAACTATATGAGGCATGTGTATGCTGCAGCAAAAGTCCAGAGACCACTCAGCACATCCTAATCGACTGTGAAGAGATTCACCCAGTGAGAACCGTAGGCGACGTACACCTTCCAGAAGCGCTTGGGTTTAAAATGTACGGAAGCGCCAACCGGTCAGCAATCTAGATAAGCGAGAAATGTTTAGAGTATTGGTGGGAAAAAAGGCAGGGACCGGATCTCTTACAGTCATAGCCAGCGGTACAAGGTAGATGTTGAAGGAAGAAAAGATTAAGGAAATGTACACAAAAATGCTAGCTAAATAACATCTATATCATACCTCATTAAATCAAGCAGGCTAGGTGACTACTTGTTACCGCCCCGTTTCAAAGGGGATGCCATTAAATCATCATCATCATCGTCGTCGTCGTCAGTTCAACAACGTGTCTAACAGCTTTGCGTCAATTAAATTGTAGTTGAATTTGGCGAAGCATCTTCAGCGTCAAGGATCACTCAGCAGATAAGGTCCGGTCCAGCACTTTTTTTGTGTTATTGATGTCGTCAGTGAATGCGTCAGGAAAATCGTGAACCCGGTATTGCTTATACAAAAAAGCCAGAATACGATGGCCGGTAGAGCCATTTTCCCGCTTCCTTTCTTCTTCTTTTCTCTCTCTCTCTCTCTCTCGTGAGAAAGTGAATTCGTAGAAAATAATCCAGCGGCACTTTTGCGCCCAGTACTGGAATATGAGAGCACAAAACATAATGTTGTACTGTTGACAGTTCACAGAGGCGACACGCCATGCACAGACAAGGTAGTGGCACAAGGGCGAATAATGATTCATCAGCCGTGTCCATACATGCGTTTGCCCTACATTTGTCCTGCTCTAATTCCATGCGATGTAGCGGAGCAGTTCTAAATCATTACAAATGCACGTTGCATTTATAGGAATTCATTATTCTTCGCACAAATGAAAAGCCCCGAAGCAAGATAACGTTACAGGAAATTATAAACACGACCTGTTTTTCTTACCACTGTTCGGAATATATGAATAAGAAAGGACGTCTTTTCGCTTGCAGTTGAGGCGATTCACTAACTTATCGGAGTAAAATTGCGCATGTATAACGGAATACAATGAAGCTACATAAGCCATTATCGGCGACAGCGATGCATGAAGCAGCAAAAACTATTCCACGGTATGTACCTGTCATATTTTGTAATTTCCTTTGAAAAACGGAAACAGAAACTGTTATTTAACTAGGCTTTTGGAAGTTCGACAAGAATTGGAGCACAGTGATCGCCATTATGCGTGATGCGCACTGCATTTAGCGTACATGTTTGCAAACCTAAGAATAATAATAATTACCTACAGCTCGTTGTTCGTAGGCAAAAAGTAAGAAGTAAGTTCGCTGCTTCCGTAGCGATGCTTCCACTCACCCGGACCAGCAGAATTCACCAACGACTTGGACAAGCTCGTCAGAGAAGCGATATTCGTCCGGGGTGGGCGGTTTTCGGTACACCGCCAATAAGTCTCTGCTCGCTGTTTCGTTCACCGCTTTCAGGTCCGAGTGAAGCGTGCCAAGAAAAAATACTATATCGTCGTTGTGCGTAGCGCCGACGCTTGGGTGCCAGGGGCTCCACGAAGGTCGGTGATCGAAAAGAAAACGGTACGCGGTGACATTGTTCTTCACTGCCAACTCGGAGAACACATCCGCGGGACATTCGAATCCGCCGTCGTCGAGACTGTTCTTAATTCCTCTGAGCGCTGCCAGCGGGTTCTCTACGTCGTCCTCTTCGATATACGCGTTGGCGAGCGCCCGGCTCTCTGTAAGTTTGATGTTAAATAGTGCCTTGATGGAAAGTACGAGTGCAGTCAGACCGTCGACGTCCCCGATATCGAAGCCGTACTGTGCGGCGAAAACTTCCAGAAAGAAGGCCCCTTCATCCCGAGTGTTCCCCAAAAGTACTTCCTTCACGTTAAGCTTAACACGATCGTTTTCCACAGGATTATTCGGAAGGAATTCGTCGCCGTAGCTGGGCAACACCGTGATATATCGGTATGCCAGCGATGACATGGCGTCGTCCACGAGCCTGTGAGCATCGACACGCCGCAAACATTCAACTATGTCCTCCTTCTGCAGGTGCCACGGCAGGGAGTAGTCGACGCAGCCTAGCGACCGGCCGATCCTCCTGAAGTTGTCGTTCTGGTCGATGCTGTCCACGTAGGCGAGCGACGACGGCGAACCGCTCAGCATCACGGCGCGATGGAACAGTCCCTTGCTCATCGGCGACATCATGTGGTAGCTGATGGAGATGGCTCCGGCGCTCTGGCCGACCAGCGTCACCGCGTTAGGGTCGCCGCCGAAAAACTCGACGTTGGCCCTGACCCACCTGAGCGCTTCAACTTGGTCGTACAGGCCCATGTTTCCCGGGGCATCCGGAATCGAAGCGTTCATAAAACCGAGGATATTGACGCGGTAGTTAAACGTTACGACTACGACGTTGGCGCGCGCGGCAAGGAACACACCGTCGAAGACGAACGCCGAGGCGGTGCCCCAGCCGAAGAAGCCGCCGTACAAGTAGACCAGAACCGGCAGCAGCTTCTTGCATGGATTCTTTAACTTGGTTAGGCAGGTCCTTTCCGGCGTCCACAGATTTAGGTACAGACAGTCCTCTATGGTTCCGGACAGGTTGAACACTGCTCCCCTCCCGAGGGGCAGGTCCGTCTGCACGCAGCCTGGGTTAAATTCGCTGGCATTGAGGACGTCGTACCACGGTCTCGGTGGAAGGGGTCTCCTGAACCGCATAGCACCAAGCGGTGGCTGAGCGTACGGAACACCGAGGTAGGCATCGATCAGCTTGCCCCGTTCCTTCAGGCGGATTCCGGTGACCGCGCCCTGCCGAGTATACACCAGCGGAGCCGGATCGTGGGTCCAAGCCACGGTTAGAAGACTTAGCAGACTAGTCACTGCGATCACCACCATTGCCATTTCGTGCTCTAAGCGTGGATGCACGGTTCTCGATGGCATTTCTCGGCTTACCGTGCGCGAAAAAAACAAACGGAGATTTACCGCGCCTCGTTGTGGAGAGGGCACCAAGGTTCCCGGCACTTGCTCTCACCGCGTGCGGTGCACGAGCGTTCACCCTCGCAGTACAACCAAGCGCGTATGCCTTCCCCTTTCCCCTCTTTCCACACACACACACACTTTGCGTAGGCTTTTCAGTAGGCTTTTCTAGTTAGCTACTTTTACAAAGCAATTTCATAATACGGCCTTGCTGGCGTCGTTAGATTGACCATCAGCCGTCACTAGCGCCTCGTAATGGTAAACTACTCCCGTATGTTGCTTCTCTGTGGCCATGACAAGTACATTTTATTTTCTTGGCTGTTTCTCTTTCTTATTACACATTAGCATCTCTGAGAACGATTATGGAGTTGAAGAAAAGAAGCTGGAAAGGGTGCTTGCTAACAGATCTATTATATGGGCGCTGGGTGGTCACGTCGCTTAAGCTCAGAAGTGCCAGGTTGACCACCACGCCTCTCGGCACTGCATTGTGTACAGGTAAATCACTCTCCAGCTTATAAACTGTGAAAGCAGCGCTACCTAATCTTCGCAATCAAAGCTAATATTCTCTCTATATATAGTTTAGAGGCAGCACGACAGTAGCACATTATAACAGTTCGCGAATAGCACCACGCTTATGTATCGTAACTTGGCTATAATGTACATTACAATGGGTAGTAGCTGTAAAAATGTTATAACTTTAACATTCGCCATCTCGCATCCACTGCCCTCGTAAAGAGTTGTCAAGACGGAAACAATAGGCAAATGGGAAAGCTTACACAAATTTTCCTTCTTTCTTCAGTCTTTAAGGCATAATTGAGCTCCACAGACGGCCGTTAAGAAGTATGTTTTCGCAAGCAATACGAGAGATAAAACTTTCATTATAGATAACGCGGCCAGCCTTAAACACAAGGACGATCATTCCAATAAAAAATGCGACTATGCTCTTCTCAAAGCAATTAAAAAATACGTTTTATTTCGTTGTATATCGTCGACGCCGTCACTGTGAACAAGGCTCCCTCGCGGAAGTCGAAACCGCTTCTTATTTCTAATTTTCATGGTCGGCGTCCAACTTTCAACTACTTACAATATAATGTCTACTTCGAAAATTATTGTTGGACTACCCTAATCGCGAAGTGTGTATAATGCACAATGCAGCTCCCTGTACGCGCAAAGAATGCGAATAATCCTCAACCCACTGGCTACATGGATTACAAGGTATAGAAAATGAATGCAAAAGCAACAGCACACTCGGCTTGCCTGTACCGGCCCGTTCAACTTTTTATAACAGTCTTTATTCGCTCCAAATTTACTCACGCGGGACACACTAGAAAACGACACATATAGTGCAAAAGTTAACCCTCATTCTCTTTTCCTTGTCTCGTTTATGCCACTTCCTGAAAAAAGAAGAATGCAAAAGAAAGCTCAAAAGCCAAAAGGCAGTTGTAGTTATAACCTTCGATGGTGTACGCCGGGGGCTAATAATCGCCTAATAAAAAAGTAGGGAGGTCGAACGCGCTGTGGCAGCCCTGCGTTGCATGCGAAAAAGAAGCGATCCGCATCGCGGTGAAAAGTAAGAAAAGCGTCACACGAGACCTTCTGCTGCGTGCGTGTGCCGTAGCCCCGTAATAATTCTCTCTCTCTCCCTCTCTCTACCCAAACCATTCTCCAGACTTGACCTTCCCTATCCCCGACCCTCACCCATCCTAGAGGTCATTTGGCTTTGTTTTGCTGCTGCGATTGGTGAGTCCTTCAAGGACCCAGGGACCGATTATGCGAGCTAGTTCCGAGCCTTGAGTCTCCGACTAGTTTTCATTCGGAATCCCAAGTTCGTTCGGTCTACAAGCTTGCCTGCTCACAACAATTAAGCATGCAAATAGTTGCGAGGAAAATAGAGAGAAAGTGGGAGAGTGTCATAGACGAAATGCACGTTGGATCTCCCCTCTCCCTCGCCGCCTCCTTTCCTCTGCCGCCGTTAGCGAATGAACGATGCAGGATGATGCGGTGACCTTTCACTGAAACACAGTATCCGGCTTTCGCATGCCGGTCGAAAAAGCATTCGGATAAGACGAGGAGCTCCGTCTTCCTGCGTACTGGCAAGAATAATAAGCAGGAAGGAAACGAGTCGACCTATGAGACTGATTTTACGAATGAGTGCTTCTCGGCCGTCTCTCCATAGTGCCGTATAACGCGCGATTGAAGAATTCACCTCGAAACGCGACAGGCAGACAGCGTATCAAAATCGGTCAAGGTTCCTGCGGCGGCTGATTGATCAAACCTTGCGAAAAGCATAAGTTTCCTTCACTGCGCAACCCACATGCGTGGCTGCAATGTACACTTTCCGCCAATATGAAAGGGGACACCGAATTCGTGCTACAACTCGTGTGTGTGGTGGTAATGAGGAAAAGTTCCATGAGCGGGATTCTTCAACTGGACAACAGCGCAACAAATAGCAGTAATCGAGGTTCTGAGATGCACGCTTGTAAGAGCCACAACTTCAACGCACATGAAGTCTTTCCTTTAATATTGACGGAAGGTGTAGGCCTGCCGGGTGTCTTCAAGGACGTAAAGTGTTTTACCTAGAAAGCTGCCGCCTTCCGGTTAACGAGCCGTAATTTACGGCTGTTTCTGCATCCCTCGACAGAAACATCCTCAGGAAGATACAAACTTTCCTTGATTAATCAATCCTTGAG